>NW_027280852.1:0-201334 GCF_046629955.1 Centroberyx affinis
TAAACTTTGGAGAGATTGAGTAATGGCCATAATGTAACATTTTTATCAAAAACAGATTTACAGTGTTTTGGAATGTAACTCTTCAAATATAGACACTTTGACCTTAACCGTATTATAACTTCAATGACATTCATTAAGCCAATCCCCCTTTTTAAACTTCAGCAACAGTTCAGCCAGCGTTTGATGATGATGTGATGTGATACCTTTATTGATCCTAGTAGGGAAATTGTGTTTTCTCTTGCCCCCCTCCACAGGGAGGTCAGGGTGAAAGATCAGCCACAGAATAGCACCTTTGGAGCCGATAGGGATTCAATCTTTTGCTCAGTGACACTTCAGCAGGACAGATGAACTCATGTCTAGTGGTGGACTCTAACCACTAACCGCTCTCCTGCTGCACTCAATGTGAACCAAGCACACAGGAGGATTGACCTCGATTAAGCTTATTGTTACCATGGCAGCACATAATCCTGCAAGCAGACAGGATATTACCTGACCAATACAAACAGGATATGACAGTCTCACTTCCTCTTCATCAGGGAGTCACATCCCTTCTTAAAAACAAGCTGTGATTGGCTGCCAATCAACCCCGTTATCATTATCAGAGATATCACAGTGCTGATATCCTTTGATTAGCTCTTTAAGATTGTTAAGGGTCGTTAAGGAATTCATCATCACTAAATACTTTATAACGAGCAATTAAAAGTAGCTGCCAACATTAAGCCAATCAGCTCTTTGGTCTCGCTTTAGCCAGTGTGTGATTGGCTAAACCCCCCAAGGGAGACTGCCAGTGACATTAAAAGTCGTTGATGTTGTTCCCTGAAGCCCTGCATGGTTAAAAAGAATGACCTCTACTGCTAGAAAAAAAACAGAGCCATCAGTCTCCAGTCAGCAGGGACCTTTGAAGGGAACTATGAGAGGAAGGTGAGACATTTTCACCAAGCTACTGTAGCTTCTAAGTAGCAGGTGTGTGCTTTTAAGGTTATGTTGAAATCAAAACACTGCCACTGGGTTATTCCCAGAACAAAGAAATGTTCAATGGGGAAATTTTGTGACAAAGCCATGACATAGCTTGAACCATTGTAAATCTCAGTGCACCAGTCTGCTTCATAGTTGTTGCTAAGTAACTAGTGATTTGATGCCAGATGATCTTTGGCATTTTAAGCATCTCACCATGGTGATATAATGGAGGAAACTGTTACTCCGGCCTGATCCCTTTGTACAAGCTGAACAAACTCTCTATGCTGCTATACAAAGACAAACAGTAGTAACTACTTTATGTGTGCTTTAAAGGTCACAGATCATGACTATGGTTTACATTGCATATAAAAATAAATGTACAGCCATAAATGTTATTAAATGATATACAAACCACGTCTGTACCAACAATAATTTTGTTTGGACAGCAGATAAATGTTGAAGTCATTTTTCTCAGTTTCACTACTCACGCAGGTGCTGCTCTTTGGTGTTATAGGGCAGTATGACTCTGTCCTACTTTGGTGAAATACAATTTGAAAATCCCATAAATCCCATAATAACCACAGCAAGGTTGCCTGAAGGTCAGGATACATGTAACACAACAGTCATATCTTCTTGTTAACAATGGTGACGCTTTGTTTGAGCTGTAGCATGCCTATACTGAGCAATACATTAATAATGATACATATATTTGTACAACACTTTTCTTATGAAGAAAATAATAAACATCCAGCTGTAAGCAAAGATATGCACTGTTGGCTCCATTCATGCCCACTCACAAAATATACATATACATAAAAAGTCTAACATGGAGTTGGTTGATGAATATACCGTACAATGTAACTGTGAGGTCCTAGATATGAATCGCTCCTGGGACTTTTGTTCCACCCCCCTTCTTTCTACCTTCAGTGGAAATATTAAAACACTATACTGTAACAAAGAAACCCAAGCACTGTAAGCTTGACCTTCATAGCTAAGTCAAAAGAATAGAAATAGTTATAAATAGTGACTACAAAATGACATGAAAAAGTTTTCTCTAAGTAAAAAGAAAAAAGAAAATATAGTTTTGGGATTTTTCTCAACCGGTTGAAAGAAGACTGAACAAGTCCAGAATCAAAAGTGCCTCCAACTTTTCTGACAGCTGGCCAGTTGATATTAGTTGCCAGGCTGCCAAAAGTTTCGATGAACATTAGCAGTTGCATTTGGTGCGCTAAATATAACAACTTCAGATTAACGATTATTAAACATAATTAAGTTTTGAGAGCCTGTCGAACGTCCTCAGTCCTTGGAAACAGTGAGAGAATGTTGGGGAATGAGTTGAAGCTAGAGTGAGGCGTGTTAATGCACATCAGTGTTCATCTCATTACACATTTTAGCACCAATGCAAAAACATTGTGTTCTCTAATTTACAGTTGCCCTATATAGCCTACCTTGTTTCTTCCTGTTAAACAAAAATGGAATGAGAGAAAAGCTCTGTCTAGTTGAACACAGCTCAGATTTGACCTTTACATTCAGACTAGCCAATAGCTAAAGTGGAAACTCATGAATAACATTGAGAGAGAGGCAATCTGTCTGGAAGCATCAAGCCAGTTGACTTATTAAAGGGTCACTTCTGTCAAAACACTTAAATACAGCTAAATGTGCCTTCTGTAACATCAAAGAGAAAATGAACTGAATGAATCTTGACAAATGGCACTGTAAACTATAGCAATGAACCAATAGAGAGAGACATATAAAGAGAAAAAGAGAGGCAGACAGAGAGATAAAAAGAGAGACAGAGACAAAGAGGTATCACTTTAATAGATACAATAAAACAATTAGAAAACTAAATAAAATAAAATAAGCTCTACAAAAAACAGCTATCAAATTGCAATGTCCTTCTGTCAACTCCTACAACAGTTTGGGAGGAGAGAAGAGAGAGAGAGAGAGAGAGAGAGAGGGAGGAGTGTCCATGTGGCACCTTGATTAATGGACAGATGGCAAGGCCATGAGCCAACTCTCTCTCTGTCTTGATTGGCTGTGTGTGTGTGTGTGTGTTTGTGTGTGTGAACTCCGAGGAGTTCAGTTGATCTGCCTGAATATATTGACTCAAAGAAGGGTACTATGTCAACCTGATATACACACACACACACATACTCACACAAACTGCAGACAGGATGGATAGATGAAAGAAAGAAAGGGAGACAGAAAGAAAGAAAGACAACAAGGAACAAACAAACAAACAGAAGAGGAAATAAGAAACAGGCTATCAGTCACAAAGTCCCAACTGAAATTGACAGGAAATGTAAGACTACATTAAATGACTGTGTCTCTGTGTGTCTATCTGTCCTCCTGTGTGTGTGTGTGTGCGTGTGTGCGTGTGTGTGCGCGCGCGTGTGTGTGTGTGTGTGTGTGTGTGTGTGTGTGTGTGTGTGTGCGCGCGCGCGTGTGTGTGTGTGTGCATGCGTGCGTGTGTGTGTGTGTGCATGTGTGTGTGCATGTGTGTACCCATTAAGGCTCTAACCAGAGCGAGGCCCACTGGAACGCTGTGTGCCAGCTTAATGATGTCATCAGTCATTCTCTCTGTCCATTGGTCAATCTATCTACTCCTGTAGGCAGCCCGTTAAAACAGCCAGTTTGGCCTTCCTGCAGAAACCTCTGATCTCTAATCTGACCAGCTGTGACCCAACGCCATGATCTAAGTGTGACCACAGTGTGACATTAAGCTATTTTCAACTCAACAATCAGATTTTGTTTAAATGCACTCACACAAAATGGTTCCATACCATCTTAACTTTAATCCAAACTAAAAACATGGGGAGAGATGGGGGCCTGTCATTAAAAGTGAAAAAGTTATAGTCTGACAAGTAATATGTGTATCTTGGCTGTTGTCCGGACAGTAACTGATGCTCTCTAGCCCGGCTCGCCAAAATCAGGATTTTAGGATTTTAATTGAGCTCACCTGTCTAATTGGTTACAAATCATTTTTATCAAAGTTCCCTTAATAAGGAATTTCCTTTTATGAGGAGGTTCCTTTAATAATTAAGTTACTTTAATCATGAAGTTCCTTTTAATAAGGATGTTACCATGATAAGGAGGTTCCTATTTTTTAAACTCACCTCACAGTTGGCTTACAGGCACATTGCGATGGACTGCTAGATTAGAGATTGCGTCATCAAGCCTTGTAACACACCAAGTGAATGCTCCGAGTTTATAAACTCAGTAATCTCTGAAAAAAAGTGAAACAGTCACTTCAGTGACAGCTGGACTCGCCTCCCACAGAAGAAACATTTTCCCAAATGTTAACAATGTTTACAATGAGTGCAATGAAGGTCCATAGATTTGATTTGATTTGATTTGATTTGATTTGATTTGATTTGATTTGATTTGATTCGATTTGATTCGATTTGATTCGATTTGATTCGATTAGGAAGTCTGGAAACTGTAAAACCAGCACAGGGACTTTTTGAACCAAGAGGGCATGCTAGTCCTGTAGGATGCTGCTGCACTTCTCAAAATCATGACTCATCCTTACGATTTTGATTGAATTTTTTAGTTGCTATACTCAGTAATCCCCGCCAAGTAATCCCTCCGATTCTCTTTATGCCCTCTGGTCGGAGTGCAGGGTCAGCCAGCTAATCTTGAGCAGGTAGGGGTTAAATATCCTTGGTATGCCTCGGCAAGTATTGCTGCATGGGCGATTGAACCTGAGCCCTCCAGTTGGGGGACGACTCACTAACCACTAAGGCCACCCTGCCGCCCCTAGAGAGCAACAGAGCTGTAGACCTTGGGCGTAAGGCGGCGATCAGACCGAAGGCTTCGAAAACACTGGGCAAGTCGCTCCATAGCACAAGCAAGCAAACAGGCTACTTATGAGTTATACTGCTATGCTAGAATAGAGAACCCAGTGGAAACATTGTGAAGCTGAAGGGGTATAAACTTCAAACTCCAAAAACATTACTCACAGCAACCTTCCCGGCACTTATGGGGCACGTCGGTTATGCTCTGAAGCCATAAAACAAAACAGTAGGGAACTGTGAGCAAGGACTTTGGAGCTTTAGGCTTTGGCAATGTGATCACTGCCTGAATCATCATTTAATTTTTGGTCTGGATTCCTACAGTTTATGTGTGTATGCATGTATGTGTGTGTGTGTGTGTGTGTGTGTGTGTGTGAGAGAGAGAGAGAGAGAGAGAGAGAGAGAGAGAGAGAAGAGGGAGAAAGACAGTGAGAATCCCAGGGGAATTCAATTGATCTGAATAAATCAAGCCAGAGGAGGATACGTTGTTACCCTGACACACACACACACACACACACACACACACACACACACACACGCATACACACACACACACTGTGGTTCCTGCCTAAAGCATTCAGTTAATCTCGGTCTTGATTCCAACAATATGCTTTTAGTACCAGATAGACCTCATCAAAAATTTTAATTTGATCTAGAATTCATTATCGCCTCAATGATACTTAGGCCCTTTTGGCTTCAAGCCCTCTATACTGTGTGCCAGTATAAATAATGATGAGAGAGAGCTAGAGAGAAAAAGATAGAAACAGACAGGGAGAGAGAGACACACACACAGACAGTTAGATAGTGAGAAAGCTCTGCAGACTGACAGAGAGGCAGAGATGTGGAGGACGTAGAAGAGAGTGAGACAGGGAGAGAGAGACAGAGTGAGAGAGAGAGAGACAGAGAGTGATAGTGTAATATGAATGACAGGAAATGAGAGTCAGAAAAAGAGAGAGAGAGATGGACAGATACTCAGAGATAGAGCGATAGTGTGTCATGTAAATCATGAGAGACAGACGGGCTAATAGTGGGAGAAAAACAGAGAGAAAGACAGAAAGTGAGCGAGAGAGAGCAAGACAGAAAGAGAGAGACAGGCAGAGAGAAGGATGGAGTCTAATATAAATTATGGGATGTTAGCTCCTCTGGTAATTCTGGTGATAACTCTCTCTCTGCTCTATCGCTATAGCAACACCGTGCCCATTCTGCTGTTGGCACAACGATGGGCTGGCCATTCGTTTAGGCTGTGCTGATTGAGCTGTCAACACACACACACATGCACACACACGCATACTCTTACAAAGACACACACACACACACACACTTAGAGTGATGCAGATAAATCACTAGGGACGTGCACACAAGCACGCGCACATGAACACACAGTGCATCTCTATGTATCTATCAGTGTATAAATTGCAGTGAGCTGAACACAAGAGAAGGTCAATTGAAGATGCATTGAGAATTAGAGAGAAGCATCAACTAAGTTCAGCCATGGGTAACACAGAGACAGAGAGAGAGAGAGGGAGATGGAGAGAGAGAGAAACAGAGAGAGAGTAGACAGATAGAGTAGACTAAATGACAAGAAAAGAGAGAGAGTGAGACAGGCAGAGAGACAGAGAAACAGAGAGAGAAGAGACCAAAATACAGGGGCAGACAGATAGAGAGAGAGAGAGACAGGCAGACAGACGGACGGAGACAGAGACAAGTAGGGTGTGGAAGCCTCCAAGGGGTCTTGTTCTTGTTCTGACTCTGCCTTACAGTGCTTCACGGACACACCCCATTACACACACACACACACACACACACACACACACACACACACACAGCTATGATTCCTTTACTGGTCCCTTGCCTTCACTCTGACCACTAAGTCACAGGAGCAGTGAATAGTGTGTGTGTGGCTGTGCATGTAAGTGTGTTTGCAAGTATGCAAGCATTTGCATTCATGTGAATTATGTATGTGTGTGTGTGTGTGTGTGTGTGTGTGTGTGTGTGTGTGTGTGTGTTGGTATGAATTATGTGCTTTCAGACATGTGTGTCTTGCATTTGTGCATGCAAGTGTAGTGTATGTGCAGGCAGCTGTTTGTGTGACACTACTGGTTGTTGTGTGTGTGTGTGTGTGTGTGTGTGTGTGCATGCGCAACTTTGAGTGTGTGCGTGCCTGTCTGCTTGTATAGTGTGGCTACCTGTGTGTATGTGTTTGTGTCTGTTTGTGTGTGTGTGTGTGTGTGTGTATGACTCTTAACCGTACGTGTTCCTGCGGCCTACCGCTGAACAAACTAATTAAGGAACAAACGCTGCTTCAAACCAACCAGAAAATTACCTCCCAACTCTAACAGGACGACCCAAGGACAGACAAGCAGGTTCTCTATCACATCCAGTCAGAACACACAGCCTAATAAAAAGCTTAGTTGGTTTATCGAACGACTAGCATGTGTCATTTTCAACAGCCCAGTGAGTGTATCGTGAGTTTGTATGACTTTTCAACACAACACGTGTTGACATTACATGGTGCTATGGATCCACATGGAGGTGGAGATAAGGAAAGTCACGTAGGCTCCTGCTCACCCCTCGCCCGTAAATTCCCATCCAAACCACGTAGTTTTACACCATGAGTGAACCAAATCTAGCTATATTCCACAAGTTCACAGGTACCCTAGAATCTATTACCTCATGGTGTGTTGATATGCCAAGATGTTTTTTTAAAATAACAGCTCTTTTTAAAGATGGAATGTAATTATTAGCCAGCTAGTGGTTGGAAGTTGTTGACTTCCAATGGATTTAGAGAGTAAATTGCTGGTGAGTGTCTCTATCAGTCAATACTCAAACGCTAGCTAATCCTGTGGTATTTCACAGCCAATAGCTTCCAATTAAGTCCTGCTATCCAGGGAGATGTCGCTGACAGTATCAATAACATCTATCTGACCTTCTATTCCTCTTTCTCTTCTTGTCTGCACTTGATTCTTCTTCTCTTCTCTTCTCTTCTCTTCTCTTCTCTTCTCTTCTCTTCTCTTCTCTTCTCTTCTCTTCTCTTCTCTTCTCTTCATCTTCTTCTGTCTGCCAAAAAAATCCCCCATTATTTCTTTTAGCACTGTAATTGCTCTTAGCATTGTCACTTGTAATTGTGCTTTACTAGACGACTCCTGATGATGTAAGTCACAAATGTTTTATTTGACTGTTGCGTTTATTGTATGTCACTCTGGATAAGCGTCAGCTAAATGATTTAATTGTAAAGGTAATTGTCTCTCTCAGGTTCTCCAGTGACTGTGTCATTGCTGTTGCTACCACTGCTACTACTGCTACTGCTACTACTACTAATAAGAATGATAATAACTTTTCTCTGTTCACAGTGAAGACGTGTGGCAGTAATCTTCAGGGGCCGTCAGGAACCTTTACATCTCCCAACTTCCCTATTCAATATGAGAGCAACGCACAGTGTGTATGGATAATCACAGCTTCCAATCCTAATAAGGTAAATGAACACAAGGCAAATGAGCGCTGAACACTCAACACATTTCACCTCTCCTCTGATTGGTTGGTATTCATACAAACATCCATCTCTCTCTCTCTCTCTCTCTCTCTCTCTCTCTCTCTCTCTCTCTCTCTCTCTCTCTCTCTCTCTCTCTCTCTCTCTCTCTCTCTCTCTCTCTCTCTCACTCTCTCCCACACACACACTTAAATCTATCTCTTTTACTTTGCAAAGTAGAATGAGTTGTACTGAAGTTGGAAAGTGCATATTTTCTCATTGAGCCAGCTGATATGAATTATATTGAATTATATAAAAATTGTAGTTTTATTAATGTTACAATATGTAGTGAATTTTAATACATTTAATTTCAGGCAATTCATCTAAATTTAATTGAGCAACATATAGTTGAATTGCATTTTTGCATAATTGTAATCAGCTGAATAATAATTCATACTGAGGCAAATTTTATGCCAGTCAGAGCATATCAGTGCCTTTTTCTGTTGATTGGCTAATCCTGCTAAGGGGCAGCCAATAGGCCGGAGGTTAGATGGATAGCTGTGATTGGTCGGTTCATGTCCCAGGAGGAATCTGATTGGTATTCAGGAGACACATCCTCATTCCACTCAGGGTCACTGTGGTGACCGCCGTGTCGTCAATGGCAACACCTGCGTCAGAGCCATAGGGAGCACACACATACACACATGCACGCACACACACGTGTACACACGCACATACACGTGCACACTTTCACACATTTTTTTCTCTCCCTCTCTCTCTCTCTCTCTCTCTCTCTCTCTCTCTCTCTCACTCACACACACACACACACACACACACAAATACAGACACTTTCACGCATTCTCTCTCTCTCTCTCTCTCTCTCTCTCTCTCTCTCTCTCTCTCTCTCTCACACACACACACACACACACACTCTATTACTCTCTCTTTAATACACAAACACACTCACATGTGAGTGCATACGTAGACATGGACACCCTCTCTCTTTTCCCTGCTCTCTTCTCTTTGTCTCTCTCTCTCACTCACACACACACACACACACACACACACGCATACACCCCTCTCCATCAGTGCCCAAGGCCTCTGGTTTATGGCCTAGAGCAGTACATTCTCTGTTGAAGGCTACAATGTGTATGCGACTGTTGAAGGCTACGGCGATAATACCCTTCTGCTCCCTGTAGGGTGTGTGTGTGTGTGTGTGTGTGTGTGTGTGTGTGTGTGTGTGTGTGTGTGTGTGTGTGTGTATGTGTGTGTGCATGTGTGTAAGCAAGATTTGAGTCCCCAGCAAAATGAAGACCATTTGAACTGTTGTTGTCCCCCACAATGAAATCTTTTCAGGCACTATATCGGCCCCACAGTGTGTGTGTATGTGTGTGTGTGTGTGTGTGTGTGTGTGTGTGTGTGTGTGTGTGTGTGTGTGTGTGTGTGAGAGAGAGAGAGAGACGGAAGGATGGTGATTGCAGCAAAGGGTGGTCCAAGTTTCCGAGAAAGGGACAGACGCACATAAATACTGTATAAGTCTATATAAAGAGAGAGATGAAGAGACAAAGAGAGAAAGGGATGAGAAAGAGTAAGAGAGTGACAAATCCTGTGCTTTCTCCTCAAATCATCTCCCATCTTCATCCATTTTTCATTCGTCATAGCATTTTACTGTATTCATTTGGGTTGCGTTTGAAGTGGCGCCACGTGAAAGCTTTCAAGAATTGCAAATCTCATTAAGTAAATCTATATCTTGTTCATGAATTAGCCTCACTACCATCAGATTAGTGTCACCAGTATCCATCCGGTGGATTTCTTATAGATTTTGAAGCAATGTGCTTTTATACTGTGCAGCCAATAGCATTAATAAAACCATTTGAAGAGTTACTTTTCCAAAATGAAATGTCTTTTTAATGTTTTTAAAGTATTACGCTGTGATTTACGTTGTGATTTAAAGGAGAAAGTCACATAGTCTGGACCTTTGCAAAGGCTGCTATTCTGGGAAGAGCAATATTTGAACAAAAGCCAATATCATACATTCCAGTACACATTTATGTAATTAAGGAAGAGGATCAAAGATTATAGGGGCGTTTAATGTGTTGGAAAATGATAAATCAGATAAATGCCTTTTGCTATATCTCACAATGTTGACACACACACACTTGGTAATGAACGATTTCAAGGTTGCACCAAAACAGGGTTCGATAGACAAGACTTTGATCCACAATCTGTCACCTTCTAGTTTAGGTTTTGTAAACTTCTCCAGAATCTGTTTTTCTGCATCTGAACACGGGAAGTGTTGAGAGCTATAAAAACCCATCCAGGGAACAACAAATGGAAACATTCCTCCGTTTAAGGGTTTGTAGGCTGGTGGTTTTTAATTTGGTGTAGGAATTCACTTTCTGAGTAGAAGAATAGTCCCAACTGAGGCTGCCTCCCCCACTAGCAGAACATCTCTGTTTTATTACTTGTACACGTCTCTCCCAATTTCATCCCTTTCCCCCTTTGTCTCACCCTCTGTCTCATCTCTCTCTCTCTCTCTCTCTCTCTCTCTCTCTCTCTCTCTCTCTCTCGCTCTCTCTCTCTCTCGCTCTCTCTCACACACACACACTCTCCTTTCCCCTCTCTGTGCCTCTCGCTCGCTCTTTTTTTTCTTACGCTATCCCTCCCCCTCTCTTTCTCCCAGAGGCTCTGTCCTCAGAATTACCCAGTTTCTTCATTAAAGAACTAAGCCTGAAACCATCAAATGAGTATGAAGAAAGACAGAGCGAGAGAGGGAATAGAGGGAGGGAGGGAGGAGGGCACTTGAGGGGAAATATCTGTTTTTCCACTGTTTCTCTGTCACTCTCCCCATCGTGCCCTTTCCCACACGCATATTCTGCATTTCTCACTCTGTTTCCCCTCATCCTCCCAAGGTAACGTGTCAATGGGTTTCTATAGCTCGTCCTCTCTGTCTGTCTCTCCATCTCTCTTGTTTTTTTTCCTCCCTCCGCCATCCGTCTCTCTCGTTCCCTGTCTCTCTGTCTGCCCCCCCCCCCCCCCCCCCCCTTCCCTCTCTCTCTCTCTGAGGTTAAGTGTTAATGGGGTTCTATAGCTCTCCGATGTTATTGCTTCATTTAGTTTTGGCAGAATGAGCCTTTAGAGCCAATTCATTCTCTCCCGTTCTCATTTAACCTTGGAGATGGCAGGACAGGATGGCCATTACTAGACTTTTTTCCTCTTCTCTTCTCTTCTCTTCTCTTCTCTTCTCTTCTCTTCTCTTCTCTTCTCTTCTCCTCTTCTCTTCTCTTCTCTTCTCTTCTCTTCTCTTCTCTTCTCTTCTCCTCTTCTCTTCTCACCATTGTCTTTTATTCTTCTCTCATTCTTTTCTGTTTCTCTCTTGTCAACTCTTCTCTCCCCTTTTCCTTTCTTCCCTTCTCTTCTTTCTTCTTCCCTTGTCTCCTTTCTCCTCTTCCCTTCTCTCACAGAATAGCTCTCACTGTACTCCTACCTTTCCCGTCGCTTTCCCCCTCATTTAGTTTCTTCCTTTTCTTCTTCACTTTTCCCTGCCTCCTTTATCTTCCCCATCTTGTCCCTGAAGGTTAGCAGATGGATAACTGACTTCAGCAAGTCAAATCACTTCCTAAAGGTGTTTATGATACATGAGATAAGATTAGATAAGATTTGTGGCAATTTCACATCATTTTGTCCAGCTGTTTTTCAGTTTGCTAACAACAGCTGGACACACACAGAAACACATGCTAACGCTATATCATGCTGTGTGAGATGAATGGACGGCATAAAGCGTGAGCTCGCTTAGTGTCACCTCATGAGCATTAGCGTATGCACTGTAATGCATGAGTCATGAATAGCACGACACTACTGCACTGCTGCCACGCTGAATATTTAGTTAGTGCCATTATGGCAAACACGAATGGAGTGGAATACAAGGGCACTCTAATCACCACACAGTGAAACAAAAAGAGGGGAGAGGTAGGTAGGCTTTCTGTGTACCAATTCACAGGCCCTAAATTCAAATGTGCCATGTGGGGCTGCAGAAATCAAATGCACACACAGTGGAGAAAATCACAAGACGGAGACCAGTCTACATGCCTTCTTTTTCTTGTTGTCAGCCACTGAAATGGCGTGTTGTCGCACGCTCCCGACAGTACTGACAGCTTACCATTTCTCTTCAGCGCTGAGAATGGCAAGTGCTAGAGGTTAAAACATGTTAAAGTTTTAGCGAAAGAACGCCGCGATTCAAACTTTTTGTTTTAAATTGTCGCATAGCAACAATAATAGCTGTGTCTAGCCTTTGCCACATGTTTCTCTAACTATAAAGGAGGCACCTGGTGGATTCAGCTCAATGAAACAGAGGTAAGGGGAGAAACAGTGAGTTGCGACAGGCTCAAGCCATCAGTCTTCATCAGTTAAAGCCTGGCTCTTCCCACAACGGCACAATTTATACCGTCTAGCAGAAAGCACGTACAAGGGGAGCGGATGGCGGAGGGTTTACTGTAATACTGTCACAGACAATCTATTATTCCCCAGCCCGGTTTGCACGCGCTTTACATCACTGACTGTGTTGTCACGCCAGGTGTTTCAGATTTCTAACCGTATCTTCAAGGTATTCCTACATCTTATTATGGTATGGGGAGGGTGGAGCCTTCCCCCACCTCATTGTCTCCACGACAACCAGAGGAAGTGCTTTATCAAGCAGAAATCCAATTCTGTCGCCTCATTGGCTAGGAGCCATAGATGGATGGAAAGGCGGAATGAACCAGCCAATTAGAAAGAGAGAGACAGAGAGGGTGACAGAGAGAGAGAGAGAGAGAAAGAGAGAGAGAGAGAGAGCGATAAAGAGAGACAGAGAAAGAGAGAGAGATGGATGTTTGTATGAATACCAACCAATTAGAGGAGAGGAGAAATATGTTGAGTGTTCAGTGCCATCTATCACACACAGACACACACAAACACACATCCAGCCACTCACAGAAAAACAGAATCGTGCACACAAAAATGCACACATGCACACTGCCCTACACACTGTCAGTAATGTGGTTACAGTCTAGTTGTGTTCAATACAGTGTTCATACTTATAGACAACCCCCACCCCTCACACACACACACACACACACACACACACACACGAACACACACACGGACACACATGGACACAGTGTAATGTAGTTAGATTCTAGCTGTGTTTAATGCTGTGTGAACAGTGCTGATGTGGCATTAGGGTGTTCTGTAAAGGACAAGGAGATAAATAGCCTGGTTTCCACCACAGGGCCAAACAGTGCTAGTCGGGTATGCAGTGCATGGCAGAACAAGGCTATCTGGTTTCCAACACAGGGCCAAGCAGAGCTACAGCTTGGTTTGCACTATAGGATCATGAAGGTCTAGCCAGGTTTCCACCAAAGGGCCAGATAAGGTTATCCTGGTTTCCTTTTGCAGCTAACAGAGACTATTTGTAGCAGTTTACATCTTAAGTGCTACTCACTCAGTAACTGCTCCCTTATCCCTCTATTCATTATTCAGCAGAATTACTGTTGAATTTCTTGATGCCTGGTTTTTTGAAAATCAGTTCATATGTGTGACACGCTGCTGCAGGTTCAGTCTTCATCGCTCCCAGCTTGTTTTTGTCAAGGGTCCTTTCTTATAATGTTGGGGGTCAGAGGTCATTTTTCACATTTTGCAATGTTGATTGCTTATCAATCTTATCTTATCAATCTTATAACTTATAGTCCCTATTGCATGCTGAAATGTAACATAAATACATACAATCAGCGTCTAAAAAAGGCTCAACAATGTTGATCTTCCGAAACAGACAAAGAAAAGGAAATTATAGTAGCAGAGCTTGATCTTGTAGTCACCACTGTTACTGTGAATGATCGGCTATATACAAAATTTTAGTAATCACCTACAGTAGTGTAGCACTATCAGTGGCTGCCATGTTTCTTAGAGTTTCTGGAGTTTTACAGTAAATGCAAGGCTGCTGTGGAACTTTTGACTGACAAACCTTGTAAAAGTTTAGAGGGCTTTTTCTCTGTCTTTGTTTCACAGCACATTTTAACATGTGATAGGTCCCTGTTTTGTTTTGTTTTTTTAAGCGCAGGATACATCTATTTTTGAGATCTGATCTTGCTCTTTGATTAAATATGTAAAAACACAAAAGAATCCTCAAGTCTGTAAGTGCTGCTTAACCAGGCTTTGTCACATCTGCTACATTACTACTTTTATATACTGTTATAGCTAATGTCTTTTGTTGTTTTAGTTGTTGTTGTGTGTCTGCTCGGGGTTTACAAGGATATTGTTATAATCTTGTACAAATGGTAATTATGTAATCACAGAAGACGACAAACTAATCCAGAAAAAGCCCTGTGCGTGTGTGCGTACGAGCGTGTGTGTGTGTATATGTGTGTGTGTGTGTGTGTGTGTGTGTGCTTGAGTCTTCAGTATGTACGTGTGCGTGCTTGCCAGGGAGAGTTTAGCAAGTTTGTAGGTAATGCTTTAATCCAATCTGCTGCCTTACGTGCCGATAAGACTGAGTCAGCATAGTGGGAACGGGCAGATCACTCCTTCATCTTTGCCCCCCCCTCCCCACCCACCCCTCTTCTTTCAACTCCTCTCCGGTCAAATCAGGTGATGGGGCTGTTGGTACGATTTCCATGTCTATATCAGTCGCTGAGTTTATTTTGATGTAGGCCTGGCAGACAAACAGTCGGTCTGAAATAAAATTAAGAATTGAGATAGCTCCTGGGCATTAAAGAAAAATAAATGAACCCCATCTTGCTAATGAGCGGTAGCAAATCTTGTTACCGATAGACAAACAGTGAAACGGGACTTAAGTAGGAGCGCATGGCCACCGTTTAAGCGTGCTGCAAGTTTTTCAGTTTTCCCCTCCTTGTTTATCGATTCCATGGTTGAGGTCGTCGTAAGGATAAGCTGTTTATGCCTCAACATCCACACTAATGGCATCATGTCCCCAGGTATTTTATTCAGGTTTCAGAGATTGCTGGGGGGAAAAAAAGCAGCAATTGATGTTTATATTAGCTGACTCAAAAAACAGAATGTTTGAATACAGAATCTAAACACGTATGCTCAATAATAAGATTGTATTGGTATGCATGTAAACATGCCCGGCTGATAACACACCAGCATACAAGACACAGAGAAAAAGGGGGAGGAATAGATCTATGCCTATATTAATGAGCTCATGGGAGGGTATTTGTCTGATGTTTTGGAATGTTTTTGAAGTCCTCCAGTAGAATATTGAATACTGAATCTGGAAATCCAAAGACTCTTCACAAGGAGAGACATGGAGCGGAGAGGAGGAGGAGAAGGGATAGGTGGAGGGAGAGAGAGATTGCGGTCTACCTCTCGGGGTCAAATCAGGATTCTGGTGTGAAATATTCTAATACTGTACATTTCTAGGATCAAAGATGGGCTCATCATTACCCATCCATCCCTCTCTGTTCCCTCCTCCTCTCTCCTCCCCTCTCCCATCTGTCTCCGTCTGCTTCCTACTCCCTATCTCCACTCTCCTTTCCGTGTGTCTCTCGTCCTTTCTTTTTGTCCTCGCTTTCCCTCTCCTCTCTCCCTTCCTCACTCTTCTGTTCTCCTCTGCCAAATGCGATTCTCTCTGGTCTTAGATGAAACAGAAAGTGTTGGTTTAATAATTTCTGATCAGAGTTTTGAGCTGCGTGCTGATTCTCACAGCTCCGAGGGTAGTGCGGCGCAGCAGCTGTACCTCGTCTTTTCCTTTTCCTTTTATTTCTCGCTATGTTGAATGAACCCGTGTCTCATTGTGTGATGCAGTAATGACTTTTAAATGGTTTTACAGCCGAGATTCAGATTCAGTCAAGTATCATGATATGCCATTGCAAGGGAGGAAAAATTGTCTTTGATATGGACGACTTTGATATGAAAGTATAAACATAAAACCACACCGGATAGAGACCAGTTAGGGGAGTGTGATTCAATGTTTATGTCAATGTTTTTTTCATTGTAGCATTGACAAAGATAGCTAAATTCTATACTATACTATATATTTTTGTAAGCATATGCTCCATGTTCTCAATGCATTTAGAAGAGGCCATTTCAAGCCATCCATCAATGAATTTCTGTGTACATATTGACAAATGTAGCCCAACTATAGCATCATAGCATAGTCCTACTGCTTTTAATAAACTGGGATCCGAGGATAATTTGTTGGGGTCTGTGGGTCTTAATGTTTGTCTGTTTGGTGGTTTGTGGCATGAAAAACGTTTGAGATCTCTGTGTTAAACTGAGGGATGCAAGCCTCATTTTGATTTAGTCTTTCTTGTTATCTTGATTTCCAGAGAGGTCAGAGGTTAGTGTCACCTACACTGCAGCACAGCTAGAGCAATTAAGGCTTCAATACCTCACTCTTTTTTTTTCTCAGTTGTGGGTGTTGGTCAGCCCTAACTTTAATTCTAAATCTAAATTTGAGTGATCCAGATCAACTTTGATGAGGTTATCCTGGAAATGTCCTATAATACTCTGACCCATAAAACTGAAATGAATGTGTGTGTGTGTTTGTGTGTGTGTTGTAGGTAATCCAGATCAACTTTGAAGAGTTTGACCTGGAGATAGCCTACGATACTCTGACCATAGGAGACGGAGGAGAGGTGGGAGATCCTACCACTATACTGCAAGTGTAAGTATTATACTAACCTTTCTGTCTAAAAACTATATGATTGAACTGTGAATGAGAGGTTGGAAATCCTACTTCTTATCCTATCCCTTCTTTATATCTGTTGATTTTATCTGACTACACTAACAACTTACCCCACAGTTGTAAAGGTAAGTCTGGGTCCAATTGTTATTGCAAATTCTAATTACAGTCTGCACAATGTGACTGGAAGGCTTTCCAATGGCAAAAGGGTGCTGCCGATGTTTTGAAGTTCTAATCAAAGCTTTGGTTTGTATCCACAATCAGACTGCACACAATCAAAAGGCATCGCCCTCAGACAAAAGTCAAATTCTCCTTTTTCCTGCTACACTAAAACATATATCAAGATGAAAGGAAAAGGACAGCACTGTGTGTTATTATATATTTTTTTTTGAATGCAGAGCATTCATCATTATCAAATCCTATGTATCTCTTAAAACAAAAGCTAGAGGCAGAAAAGTCTAGGGAGTAAAACAGAGCTAGAAGCCCGAGGTGTGAGCACTTCAAAAGCCCAAAGTAAACCCCGCTGAAGCCTTGGCTCTCCTGTGGGCAAACAATAAGCAGTAGCCTGTCTGATTACTCCTGCCTAGAGATTAATGGGAGCCAGAAAGTTTCCACAATCACCTTTAAATATTGTGAAAGTCAATGCAGTAGGCTATACACATCTGATTGGCTGCTTACTTAACACTATCTGAATTGTCCTGATGCTGTAAACCCCATTCATCTGGTACGCCTAGCAGGCTAAAACAAACACTAATTATTATGTGCAAATATTACCAGACCCAGGTCTGGTAATCTTATCTATCTATCTATCTATCTATCTATCTATCTATCTATCTATCTATCTATCTATCTATCAGAAACTTCCCAACACAGCCAACATGCTCCACACTGAGTCTATGATCACAGTAAAAACTAGTACCAACTTTTCTCTCAGTACTTTCTCCATGTTCATTCTGGTTGTACGCTGTCAGCTGCCAACATAGCGTGAAACCCTGCATCTTCTTTGTTGTGATTTGTCAGATCATAAAAAAGCAGTCCACATCACGTGTGCTCCACGATGAACTGTTGTCAACTTTCGAAAGCGCTCTGATCTGCCTAAAAGGATAACAGGCGCAGCACCTTTCCAAAGCGGCTGCTTTACATCCACTTTGTGGCCGCTTCCTGTTAACTTTCATGTCTCAAAGGCGCTGGCAGTTTGAAAAAAGCCAGATAGTGTGTTGCTTTTCCCGAAGCACTGTTCTGAAACCAAAATCCACTCCAGCGCAGTATGCTCCAGCAATTTGTTCACACTCACCATAGCACTTGAGAATTTGACTATGATCATGATTAGAGTGATGAAAATGATCATTTTGATGATGGTAATGATAATAACAATGATCCAATAATAATGTCATCTGTGTTGCAGACTATCGGGTAGCTTCGTTCCTGACCTGATTGTTAGTATGACCCACCAGATGTGGCTTCACCTACAGTCAGATGAGAGTGTCGGGTCTATAGGATTTAAGATCAACTATAAAGGTAAGTAATAAGTGTGTGTGTGTGCGTGTGCGTGCGTGTGCGTGTGCGTGTGCGTGTGCGTGTGCGTGTGCGTGTGCGCGTGCGTGTGTGACGGGGCCGTGAACAGACCTTCAAACATGAAAATGGGACACTGAAGTTTTTAGTAAGCATTATCATGTCCAACTATGTGTTTGTAGACCCAGGGACATCTTGCATGTGCTGCACTCCACCACACTCTACAGACTAGGAGGCCTGTCTGTATGTTCTGAACTGCACTGTAACATGTGGACTCCATTTGCCAAACAGTCAGGACTGACTTAAACCTAAACTCCTTGGGGAAACTGAAATAGACTCTATGTGTATTTGACGTGGGACGAGTTGGAGCAATTGCCTATGGCACAGACCGTTAAGTTCCTTGAGCAAATGATTAAAGTGATGACACTGATTCTTTTATTGTTTTTTTTTTTGTTTTTTTTATGCAAAGGACAGCCAGTTCTTAGGATAATGTCAGCGCATGTGTGTGTGCGTGTGTGTGCTGAACCACAGGAGCATTTGGCTGATGGCAGGTCACCCTCATTCAGCCCAGCAGCCCTCTTACATCAAGCAAACAGATGGTTTTGTTTGCTGTTTGCTATTCCTGACCCACCTGGGTGCAGGTCTACCCATAAACACAGTCTTCTTCTTGCACTGGCAGAGGTTTGGGAGACTCTCCCCAACAGACTGGCATGAAGTCTGGGTTGTCTGGTGAAGGATTTGTCCTTGTCTGTTTTCTCCATTGTCTTTGGAGGAGAGGAGCTTGGTGCTCTGACTCTGAAACCTTATGGAGTTTGGCTTCTTAGGATTTTTTACTGGAATACACTTCCAATCAAAGGAGGACTCCTCTTGATCAATCTGTCAGACTAAATGTAGCGCAGCCTCGGCTAAATCCCTCAAAAAATGATGAGTCTCTTGAATGAAATAGGCTTATGTTCTTTTGATTTTCAAAACGTAGAACATTTTTTTAGAGAACATTCCTCTATTGTTTATCTATTGGTTTATTGGTTGGCTTTAACAACAAATGATTGGCTAGCGATACATTTTCTTTCTACTTCTATTTCTTTCAATAGATTATCAATAAAGAATATTATTTTTTGTCTATTAAGCCTTATTCATCTCCTGCTCTACTTAAAAATATTGACCTTTTCCATAGTTCTCTCAGATTTTTGATAGATGTACTATGTTGGTGATGTAGAACTCTTCAGCAAAAAAAGTGTGCTTTTGCTGCAGAAATGAACTTTTTGTGCCTCTATTTAATGTCATAATCCTTGGATTTATTGTCATAATGAGGTCACAGCCGGCACAGGATCCTGTAGTGCAGTGAGTTCCAAAAGTGGTTGGACAGTGACACGTTTATTTATTTTTTTATGTTTCTGCCCTTTACTCTTTGAATTTCTCTTTGAATTTCAAATGATACAGTGACTAAAAAAGTGACTATAAGTACAGACTGTCAGTTTCAATTTAAGGGTATTTCTTTATCCATGACTGAAGCATATTTTAAGAACTGCAGCATAACAGTTTAATGCCAAAACTATTTAAATAGACAAAGATGTCATTAAAGAGTAGTAGTCATATACATGTGTCATCAAAACTCCTTAACATGCAACCAGTTTTAAAAGCCTGCATCTGCTAAATACCACAAATTTATCTTAGTTTTAGGTACTCCAGCAGGCAACAATAGAACATCCTTGTGTTTCATTTATTTCTTTTGAGAAATATAAACTATCCTCTAAACCACTCTGGTGTAGTCTGGAACAGTGAAGAACTGCATGATAAGGTGTCCAACCACCTTGAAATCCTCAGGCACCTGCTTAGGGGCTCCACAATAGCTATGGATCTCTTCATTCATTTCTGCTGAGTAATTTCCCCATACTAATCAATAGGAAACTTAATGAGGAGAAACACCATATAAAGTCATCTGTGCCTATAATGAGGCTCCATTGCAGAGGCACAATGGTTTGAGGCTCCTCTTTGGCTTGCAGGGATTTAGCAGTCTCTATATGTCTACTCCATACCACACCAAAATAACTGAGACCAGAATCTAGTCTACATTTACATTTATCCTATAGAGAAATAACCAAATGCAAAAAACAAGTCTGGCTGAGTTTGTTGGTTGCGCTCACCAGTTGCAAACTTAAAATTTTTCACAAGTTACTAAAAATGAGTATCCTGTTATAGCCTAAAGCCTATACTCTATCTCCCTAAATAGTTTTGGGATCCTTAAATTTGCAGACCCTGCAAAAAAAAAGCCCTGTAGAAAAATTTCACCTGGATGTAAATATCCTTAAATCTGACTTTCTCACTCCAACCCAAATACCGAGGAAAAATTCTATCAATACTCAGTGCAAGATAAATGTGTTTGTCTCCATGTGTGTTGGCTCCATCAGGTACAAGATTTAATGTAAAGGTGGCTGCCTGTGGTACTAGTGTGTGACGCGATGTGAAAGTGTGTGTGTGTGTGTGTGTGTGTGTTCTTAAAGCCATAAGCCATAGACCTTGGCCATGAAATATAAACATTATCAGTAACTCTAGCCTTGCTGCAAAGTCACTGATGCACTACACAATGTGTGAGTGTGTGTGCGTGTGTGTGTGTGTGTGTGTGTGTCTGTGTTAGAGTGTGAGTGTTAGACAGGGCTTCCATCAGTGAGCCAACAGAGCTCTACCAACAAGTCACTCACCTCTTTCACTCCTCACATTCCCTCTCTCTCTCTCTCTCTCTCTCTCTCTCTCTCTCAGTCCCAGTTTTTCTCCTTATTTCCCTTATCTCTCTATCCTCCTTATTCTCTCTTTTACTTCTTTCTCACTTCTCTCAATGCTATTTTTCTCATTCTTACACTCTTTCAGTTGTTCTCTCCCTGCTTCTCTTCCTCTCTCTCAGTCCACCCCCACCATCCCCTCTTTGTCTTAGTCTCTCACTCTACCAGACGATGTGTCTCTCTCTTTCTCTTTCTCACTCTGCCGTTCTCCGTCTCCCTTTCTGTTTCTACTTTTCTCTGTCTCTCTGCCTCCCTCTTTTCTTGTCACCATTCATCTATTATTAAAGCCAAGGTCACCAACCTGGCAACTCTTTGACTCTGCTCCCTGAAGCAAGGCATACAAATCACACACGACACACACACACACACACACACACACACACACACACACATACGCACACACACACACACACACATACATACACACACACACACACACACACACACACACACTCGCACGCGGCAGTCCAGACTGTCTGTACAGCAATCTTTCAGTCTAACTCAACCACAACATGTCATAGCAACAGATTTAAGGAAGCAGTGTAACATTATCGACAAAGTCGTTTACATTAAAGTTTCAGTGAGTTTCTCTCTGCTCTATGAATAAATGAATTTATCATAACCTTATATATATCTCTGCACAGTCCATAAAGTGGTAGCATTGAGGTTTCAGAACATAATATATCTGTGCGTGTGTGTGAGTGTGTGTGTGTGTGTGTGTGTGTGTGTGTGTGACAGCACAGTGTTATATCTATGTACTTTAATAGCATAATATCAGCCTTATATTTGCTTTATGGTTTTAGTTTTGCGACAATAAAAACAGTCTTAATAATTTCCATTCATTTTCTCTGAAATGAATGAGATAAGATGTTGTCAGGGTTTCACAGTGTGATTTCACTTTTACAGCATAATAGCTAACTTAAATTTGGTGTTTGGTTGTAAATAGAAGAAACTGTCCTAATAATCTAATTTTATTTCAGAAAAATAATCACTTTTTTTATTATTTATTATTAATAGAATATGATATGGTTCTTGCTTTTATCTGAGCTTTCATCATTACGTATGTTATGTTGGGCAACAGACACATATTACATGTAATATATGGATCAGTTGAGAAAAGCTGGCATCATAAAACATGGAGCACATGCATGGAGTGTATATGAACCTTTTTTTCCAGTTTATTTTCTCGGGAATGACTGCAATTATTATTTTGTCATAGCCTTATATGTATGTTCACATAATGTCTGTAAATGTGCATTGTATGGGTTAGTTTTGAATAGCTAGCCTCATAAAACACAGCACACTGATAGCACATAAATGGTATTTACAGCTTATTGTCTCTGGAATGAATAACATAGGTTATAAATGTGAATAATATGTGTTATTATTCAAACTGAATGTGGCTAGCTTCATAAACCACAGAGCACACAAGATGCACAAAACAGACTTAAGAGTTGGAATCACTTAGTTCTCACAGTATAATATACATGCACAGGGTTTTTTCTTGGGTGTGTGGCAGGGGAGTAAGGGCAGTGATATGTGCATCTGTTTCAATTGGCAGGAATCAGCTGTTACTCATATTTTGCCTGGTAAATCAATGATTTGCTTGCAAAGCGTGCTCACATTGTTTGCGAGATCACTGGAGGTTCGGCTTTAAAGGGCCTCTGCAAAGCGCAATTTCGGAGCACCACCTCCACCAGCTATATTTTAAATGAGGCAGCTGCCAATTGAGTCAGTGCAGGATTCAGCACACCACACAGAGGAAACCTTCTGTTCCACTTAGGAGTAACAACTGATTCCTGCCAATTGAAACAGGCACAGGTGCACATTTCCCTGCCCTCAATCCCCTGCTACACAGCAAAGCCTCATTTTGACCAGGAAAATGGCTGGTGAAGAAAATTGCACATTACTTATTGAGATGAACTGCGAGATGGACTGTTTTGTGTGCTCAGTGTTTTATGAAGCCAGCCATTCGGTTTGAATAACAACACATATTATTCAGATGTCAATCCACCTGAACCGGTGCAGTCAGGACTGGTCAGTATGGCATGATTGATACCAGTGGTTTAGCGTGATTATGTTTTGAGACCATTCATCATTTCATGTGCTTAACAAAATATACTATGCCACCAGGATCATTTATATAAAGCTGCAAGAGACAACACAGCATGCATAATTGATTGAGCTGTGTTTCTCAGTAAGGTGGCCCCTATAGCATTCAGAAACACAGTTTGATAACAGCATGTTTATTTTGGCTAATAAAATATAATATGTGGGTAACTCTTGGGTGGAGCTGCAAAAACTGCATGGGTTTGATCTGTTATTTTGCCCAATTATAAACTGACTGAAATCAAAATAGCCTCCAAGGCTGTTCAGACACTTCAGCTCTGATCTGATTCTTCTTCCTTCTTCCCCATGCACTCTTCTCTTCTCTTCTCTTCTCTTCTCTTCTCTTCTCTTCTCTTCTCTTCATGCTTTGCTACTTTTTCTCTGTCCTCTCTTTGCCTCTTTTCTCTCTTTCCTCTTCTGTTCTCTTCTCTTCTCTTATTGCTTTCTCACATGTTCTCTTTATCTCTTTCTCCTTTTTTCTTTTTCGCCTCTTTCTCCTTCTCTTCTTTTCTCCTCTCTTCTCCTCTTCTCTTTTCTTCTCTTCTCTCTCCCTCTCTTCAGTGGTATTCCATCACCAAGTCATAATGTCAGCTCTTACTTTTGAGATTTTATTTTAGATTTTTCATCTGTTTTTTATGGTTTTTAATATGTGATGTATTTTATAGGAAAGGGAAGATGTCAAGGTGGGTTTTTACAGCACAATTGACCCCTGGTTGGACGGCTGTGTGTGTGTGTGTGTGGAGAGAGAGAGAGACTACGAGACAGAACAGAGAGAGTCTGTTTTTCCGACTGTAGCTGTGTGTGTACAGTAAGTGTGTATTTGTACGTGTGTGTGTGTGTGTGTGTCTATGTGTTTCTCAGTGTGTTTGCGTGCATTTGTGTGCATCTGGTTGTGTCTGTGTGACTTTCCCGATATGTGTGTATGCGCAGGTGCTTGCGTGTGTGTGTCTGTGTGTTACTGAGGTCCAGGTTCGGAACAGGACTTATTTAATCATACAGCACTAAACAGCATTTCATTCACAGGAGCTGAAACGCCATGAAATATGAACTCATGAAATATTCATTCACAACATAACCAGCAATGTGGTTCCATTTTACAGTCAATAACCTTAGTATTGGGATGGTGAGCCAAAATCGGCCGTTTTTGCTTGTATGCGTGTGTGTGTATATTTGTGTGTGTGTGTGTATGTGTGTGTGTGTGTGTATGAGGGTACTTGTGAGGGGCAGGGCTTACCTTAATCACAAAACTGTAAACAGCATTTCATTTTTTAGTCATGAATTATTGACTCATGTAATATTCAGTCCTGTCGTAGCCACCAGTGAAATTGGTATTGAAACACATCACTGTGCTTCATTCAGTCAAGTTTCATTGTACAGAATGGATTGTTTCTCTCGTTAGGACTTTATAATATATTCCATACATTGCAAATCATGCATGGTGAAATTGAGTTGTCACGGCGACTGATTGAAGAATTGGCCCGAGTCCTGTTCTGAGTGATGGTCATTTGACACCTCAACAGCAGCTTCCTAATAATGGGGTTCAAACACGAGTCAGAAATCTCCCTAAAAAAGAAAGAGATAAAGAGGCAGGGATTGACTAAGTACCGTTGTACATATAAAAATACACATAAAATGAGATGCCATTTTGGATCTCACTGGTCATGAAGTCATTTGAAAGGCTCATTAAGAAAGAGCTCCAGATGGTTGAGAGCTCATTAGACCCCATGCAGTTTTCCTATAGGACTAAGAGAGGGTTGGGAAGATGCTGCTGTAACCTTAATCTATCTGTACAGAAATACGGATTGTCTAAGAACTCCCACTAGTCTTTTTTGCTGTTTCTTCTTCTGTTTTGATACAATACAGTGGCATGTTTTGGCCAGTGCTCACTCATGTTATTTTAGAAGTGCAATTTTATGCACTGGATTTCTTATTTTCTGACATGCTGTTCTCAGATGGTGAAGGAAAATGGGGTAATGTCTGAGCAGCACTTCCACCCTCTCACCTCAGGGACGTGTCCCGTCTTCTCCTGTACATTCTCTACACGGATGATTGCAGGAGACACTGTGAAGGCAGACACATCCTGAAATTCACTGATGATGTGGTGGGCACAAGCCTGTTACAAGATCATGAGACATGGGCCTGTGGTCGAAGAGTTTCTGCAGTGGTGTTGTAAAGCATTTCTGTCCAAATAAAATAAATTCCTACCTCTGTAACTAATATCAGTGGTCAGAATGTCCAATTTATAGAGAGTTACAAACAGCTGGGAACTATCATTGACTGTAGAATGATCCTTGATCTTATTATGTGCTTTTTGTAATAGATATTGTATTTTTTAATGAGAACAGAAAATTGATGTCTCAGTTCTGCACATCTTTTATCCAATCAATCCTCTCTAAATCCTCAGTGGCCTGGTTTGGAACCTGAGCGAGAAAAAAACGGCAGTATTATGAAAGTAGAAAATGAGTTCATTTTCATCCAACAGACCATCCTCACTGATGTCTACAGTGTTCACAACAAGTCAGTTTGAGCCATTTCCTTCAGGTTGCAGATTCAGGCAGCCACAAGCTGAAATAGTTATTTCTTCCATGTGCTGTAAACCTGCTCAGCTGTGCATGATAGACTCTCCGCCCAGTTCCCCTGCTTCCTTGGTCATTTTAGTTACTTTACATTATTCAGCTGATGTGTCTTAGTGTGTTTATTTAATGTGACTTGATATGGGAACATATTGAAAATGAAGTGCAAGGACGACAGGATCTTGCATGCAGTTCAAGGCGACAGCTTCAGACATACGACAGACAGTAGACTGTTCATACCGCTCTACATGTTTACATTAAGCATTCGATCACTATGAGCAACCTCGCTGTAAAATCAATTTCACAACAGTTGCAAAAGAGAAACAGCCAATATGCTTTTTCTCCAATCTCATTATCCCCCAAAATCTATCACCTTATTCCCTTTAGATCTCAGCGCATTTAGGCCATTTGTGTGTATGTGTGTGTGTGTGTGTGTGTGTGTGCATATGTGTATTCCCATAGACAATATTGTGTGAACATGATGGAATATTATAGAATAGAATGGAATGGAGCTCAATGTGCAATCACAAACATAATATTGAACACACACACACACACTCTCTCTCTCTCTCTCTCCTCTTTCTTTCTCTCTCTCTCTCTCTCACACACACACACACGCACACACTCTGAGGAGTGTAATCCCTTTGTGATTCTGTCAACCTTGTTGGTACAAATACAATAGGATTATTCATATGTGTGTGTGTGTGTGTGTGTGTGAGAGAGAGAGAGAGAGAGAGAGAGAAGTATGTGTGGGGCTGGGAGAGAGAGAGAGAGTGTGGATGTGTGTGTCTGTCTGTGTCTATGTGTTTGTGTGTAGTGTGTGTGGTGTTATGTGTTTAAATGTGGGTTTCACATTGTATGAGTGTGTGTGTGTGTGTGTGTATGTGTGTGTGGTGGGTGTGGTGGGTGCATGTATTAATGTGTGTATATGTGTGTGTGAAGAGTAGTATAGGAATGTTCCGACAGTTCGCCTGTTCGCTCTCCAAAGCAATTTGTTCTCCATTCTTCTGCTAGGTGTGTGTGTGTTTGTGTGTGTGTGTGTGTGTGTGTGTGTGTGTGTGTGTGTGTGTGTGTGTGTGTGTGTGTGTGTGTGTGTGTGTGTGTGTGTGTGTGTGTGTGTTAGGCAGGCTGTGATTGGTTGAGTCTGTGGGTCTCATAAAGACGATGTCATGATGGAAATTAATGCAATACATCACAAACGCGCACACACACTCACGCGCACAAGCACACACACACACACACACAAAACACACACACACACACACACACACACACACATAGTGAAACACACACACATACCACACACCTTTGCTTCCTGCCATGGGCCACTCCTGTAAATAATACCGAAAATAGAGGAGAGAGAGGAGAGGAAAGGAGAGGGAAAGAGAGGAGATGAAAGGAAAAGAGTGGAGAGAAGAGGAAGAGTGGAGGGCAGAGGAGAAAGAGAAGATATATTTTCAGAGATACCGTATAGAAAATTGTAAAGAGAATTATGGTGACACAGTAGCACCCTCATATGGAATCAGAGATGGCTCTTACCCGACGTTCAGACCGAATGTGAAAAAAAACTTCAGAGGCGGCACAAATGCTTGCAAAGCCAGTGGTGAACAGAATGAGATGGATGCAAATCTGCTCTGGGCTGCGTGAACTGATGCAGAGAGGCGTTCGAGAAATTCATCTAAAGCGAAAGCCAATGAGCTTCAAGCGGGACTATCCAGTCTGATGTAAATTTCTTTCCAAAATGGATGATGAGCTCACTGTAGCACAACCTGGTATTTAGAGCAGGAAAAATGACCATTGGGTATTTGTGACCAATAACACTCACCAGTGAAGTCTGCAAAGAAGTTTTTAAAAGCTAGATTCCCCACAAGACGCTGCGGATGAGTCAGCTGCCAAGCCTGGCTCATAAGGATATTAATGCAAGTATGACTGAATAAAAAAATATAATGCTTAAGTATAGTTTCAAGCAATCTACATTGTATTATTGTCTCAAGTGATCAAACTCAAGTAAAACGAGACGCAATTTCGCCTCACTTCTTGTGTGAACATACAGTTATGTCAGAGATTCTGCAGTTTCTTTTGTGTATGATGGCTGAGGAGAATATTTGATTCTGATTGGCAGGAGAGGTGTCAATCAGTTTCATTAGACTTACTGTGTAAATGGACACCTAGAATACAAATGCTGGATGGTTATTCTCTCAAGGAGACCGACATCAGTTCTCTGTACTTGGTTTAAGGTTCCTTTCCACACCGTATGTGCGATCACACATCAGCAGACATTGGTTGGTGGAAATAATGTTGAATCTGTTTTTGGAATAATGAATTGGTTAACATACTGTCAAAATTAATGTTCAATGATTACATTGAAACAATGTTAGTGACAGTAAGGCTTAGTCGGACTATTATCCCTTACATTTTACATATAATACTATAGTTAACAATATGTTCATCCTTTATTTGTTCAGAGATTGAAAAAGCTGCCGTGACTCATCATATGGAAAAAATGGGTTTTCTTTAGTTAGGGTTATCTTGCTAGGATTAAGGTTATAATGGGTCACTGGGCCAGGTCTGCACAGATGATAATGTCTCTGTATGATGTTGTGTCTTTACAGAAATAGACAAAGAGAGCTGTGGCGACCCTGGAACCCCTCTCTATGGAATAAGAGAAGGCGACAGCTTTTCCAATGGAGGAATCCTGAGGTTTGAGTGTCAGTTTGGCTTCGAGCTGATTGGAGAGAAAACTATTTCCTGTCAAGACAACAACCAGTGGTCGGCAAACATCCCCATATGCATATGTAAGTATTAAAAAAGATGTATTACTCATAATCAGCTAATATCATACTACAATCACCAACGAATGGTCAGGCAACATCTCATCTATTAAATTATATCTATCATTTATAATCAGCTAATATTAATACTAATACTATAATCACCAGATGTTTATGGCCCAACATCTGGTCTGAATATTATCTAAATGTATTACTAATACATCATCTAATATTATCCTATAATCACCAACTAGGGCCAATAGTGCCTCTGTGCATGAAAGTATTAAAATGTATTTATTACTAACAAATAACCTAATATTATATTATAATAGACAACCAAAGGTCAGCCAACATCCTCATCTCTGTCTGTAAGTTTTAGAAAATAATTATTAGGCAGAGGCAACTGCTCAAATCATCAAAGTCTGGAAAATTGTGTTTTAATTGAATTGTCAGCGTCAGTGTGTATTCATTTAGTGCAGCTAGGAGTGATAGATTTAAATGGCCGCAAACTAGACATGCACACATTGAAAATTGAGTCTGTAACTACTTCACCGGAGTCTTTAATAGCCTAGAATTTGCAGAACCTTGTTCATCTAAATTTCTTAGGAATTAAGGTCATTCATTATGGAGGACAAGCTCACCAAACTCTTGTGTGACCATGTGTTCCCTTAAACTCTCGTATCGAAAAGCCAAGCTCTTAAAAATCATTATTTCCAGCACGTCATTGAGTGCAGCTCGGTACAACACAAATCTTGTGTTTCTTTTCACTGACGCTCTACATAAACTCATTCATAATGCCAGAACAAGAGTTTCGTAACAGCTACCTGGCACACTCATGAATACTGATTTAATCCTTATGTCAGCATTCCTCGGGTCTTCACGCCGCACATGGAATAGCCTATTTATCAGGCTTTTGTTGTTTAGGTGTTAAGGTCTTATTCAGGTTTAGCTGTTTACATGAGCCTTTGATATCCTGTTAATATGAATAAACCAATTCATAAAATATTCTTGTTCAGCTGTGGTGTCCCGCCCTTAGAACGGTTTGCCCTGTTTGATTGAGCAATGGTAGTTACTTGTAATACAGGGGAAAGAAATGATGATCCTAGTAGCAACAGCTACTACTGCTCACTGCCATGCTTTCTTCTTGACATTAAAATGTAATGATCATTCTGTGTGAGTTTGTGCAGAAACTTTTGTGGCCAAAACTGGATGTGAAAGGAGTTTGATATTATCATGTCACAGTAACCCTTGTACAGTAATATCGAAGTAGTACTGTGACATTGTAACCAGGTTTCTCCTAAGCGGTTGTGTCGACCCAAAACCAGGTTATTTGAGTAACTAGATTAAGCATGAAATTCTCCATGCGGGTAATCATAGTCACTGTTTCAGCAGAGTGTCTTACTGCAATTACATATGTGGGTTTCAAAGGGAAGATGGCCCCAAACAAGAACACAAGCCCTTCCTATGATCTGAGACAGTGGTATGAGTTTCATGAACAACTCTCACACAATGTTAGAAACCAATCAACTCAATGATCTAATCTATTCTATGAGTTGCTCCATTCATAATGAATGGGAGACCAACTTTGTGGGTTTCAAATTCATAGGTGATTTTCCGAGGGATATGGCCATAGAGGATGCAATTACGATGAATAAAATAAATTAAAATAAAAATCATGGCATCTGCTCTGCTCTGATGTTGACATCATTCAGTCTGACCTGTCGCCATGGAGACGGTACAGAGATTATTATGGCCTGGAGGGGCTGATGACCGATGATGCTATGGAGATGAATATTTAACCGAAAATCTCCCTCTTCCCCTTCTCTCCCCTCTCCTCTCTGAATCTCCTTTTCTTTTTCTGTCTGTCTCTCTCTCTCTAATTCCCTCTATCTATCTATCTATCTATCTGTCTATCTCTCTCTCTCTCTCTCTCTCTCTCTCTCTCTCTCTCTCTCTCTCTTTCTCTCTGTCTGTCTGTCTGTCTGTCTTTCTGCCTCTGTGTCTGCCTTTCTCTATTTCTACTCTCGCCCCAGTCCCCTGTATGTCCAACTTCACAGCACCCTCAGGAACCGTCCTCTCCCCAGATTACCCAGAAGGTTATGGGAACAACATGAACTGCGTCTGGCTCATCCAATCAGACCCGGGCTCCAGAATCCACTTGGCGTTTAATGACTTTGACCTAGAGGCACCCTACGACTCCCTAACGGTGAAAGATGGCGAGACAAATGACGCCGTGGTCATCGGGCGGTTCTCCGGAGCCGAGAGTCCGTCCCATCTGACGTCCAATACCAACACGCTGAGGCTGGAGTTTCAAGCCGATCACTCCATGTCGGGAAGGGGATTTAACATCACTTATAGCAGTATGTTGTTTATCTATCTAGGTGCTGAAAGTGAAAGGATTTTGGGGAACATTTTATCTGCAGAAAGACTATTAACACTATAGATATTTGATGGGTAAAATCCCTAATTATGGCCATTCTAGTCAGGAATAATCCATACATTTCCAAAAGTGTACTGCTCATATCGAGATGTTTTCTGTTGAAAAAATAGAGTTAATACACTGGAGGCTTTTATATGATTTACACACCTACATTATGTATACTCAACACCTTAATACAGTATACTGATAATATATGGCTAGGATTTGAACAATTTCTCTGACAAATTGAAGTTCAACACACGCTCCCGACAGGAGAAAGAACTATTATTTATAGTCATGTTTGTTTTCTTATGCTACAGAATAATGCAGAAAACTCAGAGGCTTTGTTCTCTTTTGAAGCTACGGCTCCCCTCTGAATCCATTTTGCAGCAGTCATAACGCAGCACTTCTCATATACTGTATATGACTTTTCGCCATATTTTATGCATGATTCAAGCCCAGACCTCTATTGCTTATATGAGACGTCAGGTGCAAATGAGGGGTTTCATTCTAAAACACCATATTCACCCATATTGGAAAAAGATTTTGCTGTCTAAAATTCATCAGTCAATATTGGAAAAAAAAAAAACAATAAAAAAAAAAGTTTATTCTAACTTTGAAATAAAACAAGTTTGTAAGCAAAGGTCTTAAGAATGCTGGTAAACAGTTGCTTATAACCTGCTTTGCTTTCATGCCAGCAGTCACTTTGTATCAGTAACTGTGATTTTATTTATTTATTTATTTATTTATTTAATTTTTGAAATGGTGGAGGTCTGATTTTAGAATGAAGCTCTTTGAATACACTAACAGGCAGTGATCAGACTGGAGGCTTCAAAAACACAACAAGTCGCTCTGGATGAGATGAACTGTATTGATCCCAGAGGGGAAATTGGGTCGTTACAGCAGCTAAGAATAGAGGTGTAGGTTGCAGAACAAAAAGTAAAAAAGGTAATGAGGAATATAAAATAAATTAATAAAAAATAGATTAAATGAATTTTGATTAAATGATTTTGAACAAAAAAAAAGTTTCTTGCTGAAATAAATTATTATTTTTAATAATACTGTAATAAATTAAATACATTTTGCACTAGGATGGCTGTACATATACAGATTTTCATACGTCTGTGGTTTGCCCATTTATATAGATAATACCAATAATTCAGAGTTCACTGAGTTTTCTGGTTGGCAGCTGTGTAGACAACTGCAGATTATGGTGTAGTGTTTTCACGCTTCTCTACATTATGTATGGCTTCTGTTAGGTTTGAATTAATAATCATCATGACATTAATGCTCTTTAAACCTTAATGGATTTCTCTTTAGTCCGTTGGACACATAAACAAATGCGCACACACACACACACACACTCACAGAGTTTCTAAATGTGTTGTTAATGTTAGGTAAAGGACACATCAGTAAATGTCAGACAAATCCATCATTGTTTTGGCCTTAAGGGGGGACTGGTGTGTGTGTGTGTGTGTGTGTGTGTGTGTGTGTGTGTCTGTGTGTCTGTGTGTGTGTCTGTGTGCGTCTCTCTGTCTCTTTTGACAGCCTTTGGCCACAGTGAGTGAGCATAACATCACTCATGTCTCTTATATGTGTCTGTCCATAAGTTCTCTTGCAGTAGATCTCCGATTTCCCTTCATAACGTCACTCATCTGTGTCTATCTGAGTTTCTTTGTGGATATAGCAACACATTTCTATCTGATCACACCAGACTGGCAGATCTGCTCATTCCCAAATTGGATTTTACTGTCCTTATAATCCGATGAGCCAGGCCACACCCTGAAGCAGGCAGGCTTGCATGCATTTTAATCAGAAGTTTACATCGTTTAGATCCAATCCAGGCGCAATGCACATACAGAATGAGCAGTGAGCATATGAGCAAAGAGATAGCAAGGCACAGCAGGGAGATATAGTAGCCACAGGAGACAGGTAACAGACATTCCCGGGCCAAGTGAGAACGCTCAAAAGATGTGGTGTCATAGATCTATATGATTAGATCTCAAAAATCACATCGAAATTACAAGTGTAACTGTAGCCTGTGAGTGCCCTTAAAGTATACGTCTCATATCCCCTTATAACATTTCTCTTTTATGTGTCTGCCTCTCTCTGCGAGTGCCTGGTTTCCACTATCTTCCTCATAACATCTGTGTCTCCCTGTATTTTTTTCCCAGCATTTGGCCATAATGAGTGTCCAGACCCTGGCATTCCCATCAACGCCCGCCGTTTTGGAGACAGTTTCCAGCTCGGCAGCTCCATATCTGTGGTCTGCGAGGACGGTTTCATCAAAACCCAAGGAGCCGAGACCATCTCCTGTCAGCTAGAAAAAGGAAAAGTCATGTGGAGTGGGCCCATCCCTAAATGCGAAGGTAAATACTGATTAAATTATTATTAACTCGGGTTGATATACGTCACCCAATATATTATCATTCATATAGCATAAAGACCCAGGGGGTGGAAATTATCTCCTGTCAGCCGGAGGAAAAGAGATGTGGAGATGGCTTATTAACCAAAGGAAGGAACTATTGCACTGCTGCCACAGCTACTAACGAACAAATAGAGCTACTACTAGCATAACACTATTTAAGAATGTGAAACCATTTGATGCCAGCTTGACATGGGAAAAGTCATGTGGAGGTGCCCTATTAATGTAAATGTGAAGGTAATAACATTGTATATGAATCGGGAAGATATAATGAGATGTAATTACTATAGCGGTATATATCCTTATAAAACTGAGCTGTGGCCACGTACCTCCTTCAAAAGTCATGTGAAGTATTCCCATTAACCTAGAAGAGAAGCTAAATTATTATCATCACTCTGACTTTGACTACAACTATAGCAGCTAATATCCACTGCCACTATAACACTGTCATCAGTCAGCTGGATAGAATCAGATCAGAATCACTTTGTTACCCAAGTAAAATAAATGGGTATGACTTTGTGGTGGTGGCATTGCTGCAGAAGCTAATCAACACCTTAAATAGCAACACAGTACAGAGAAAAGGTCATGTAGATTTGAGCTATCAACCATAGTGGGAAAGAAAATAACTAATATTACTCTCTAATTGCTTTAGCTATAACTCCTACACCAGATACAATTAACACAAGATACTGCTAGTATAGCTACTGCCGATAATGATGCTAAAGATTTTTCCCTTTGATAAAGGAAAAGTCACGTTGAATTGTGCTGTAGGGCGTCTTATAGCCCCAGATCCATTGTAGCTAATGTGTGCCTATATTTAACTACTTGGTTGGAAAATCCACTTACTTGTACTCAGGAGCTATAGACTGGAACAAATTGACTTCAGACACTAAGTTACACTAAACAAGATCAATTTTAAAAGAAGAGTTGAAAAGAATGGCTCCTGCATAGTGTGCTCTTGTGATAACACCTGGCATCATGTCATAAATAATCACTTGTGTTGATGTGTTATGATTACGACTGTGCTTGATTTTTTTTAAGTAAATTGTATTTTGCCTAGCCTGCCTTTCCATCTTTACATCACGAGGACCACAATGGAAATGCTGTACATCTCCGACTTTATTTATGCTTTATTTATGCTTTTAAGTTGTGCTTTTACTTACAGTAATCAAATTAAAGCAAGTGGCCCAGACTCAAGATCATAAAGTGAAAGACATTACTGTAAAATGGTGTGCTTGTTCACAAGGAACGGTTGGCTTGATGCCAGTTTGGAACTGTGAAACCATGTCGTACCATTGTTGAACTGTGAAAGCAGAGCATGGAACTTTTTAAATTAAATTCAGACTCTCACCAGCCAGTTTACTATCTTTGCAACCAAAGACAACTTAGCTGTATATACAAGCTGCAGACAAGCTGCCTCTCTACACTCTCTACAGGCCAGTCGCTAGTAGAATCGACTTACCATCCTTTGCTAAAATACTAAAACTTGGCAGTCTGCTGTCCTTGAGTCCAGTCTGAGTCTTTAGTCCAGTCTCAGAACACTTTTTCAACGTCTTGGACTAGTCAGTTTCGTGCTTATTTTGAATTGGCTATGTGTTGGTCTCAGCCAATATTGGATGTAGACTTGACTTTTTCCTGCCTATCTAAAAATGTAAAAAATGGGTAATGCACTACAAACAATTTCAACCTGTGTATGTAACTCAAACTTCTGTGTATTGAGTTGTCAATTTCTATGCATTCACTAGTTGGATGTTAAAGGATATACCGAGTGGATTTGCTGATAGACCAACATCTCTGTTCATTCTGAAGAAACTCCCTAATCATTATTTTTACATTTAGAAAGACATGTACAGAGTCTGTTTTGGTCTTGGTCTTGAATAGGACTCAGTTTGCTCTGGTCTTGATTTTGACTTGGTCTCAACCTTCTGTTTTTTGGCAGATCAACTGATATCAAACTCATCTCTCATCCTTCTCATTCACTTTTGTCGTCTGTTTCTTCCCTCCCTCTCTCATTCCCTCTCCCTCTCCAGCCCCATGTGGAGGCCACTATTCGGCCCCTAGTGGAGTGATTTTGTCCCCTGGTTGGCCTGGTTACTATAAAGATTCTCTCAGCTGTGAATGGGTGATTGAAGCAGAACCTGGACGGTCCATCAAAATCACATTTGACAGGTGGGTGGCATAATTCTTTGATTCTGGTTATTACAAAGGCTCTCATAGCTCTGAATGGGCAGAACCTTGATGATTCATCAAAATCACCAACAGTTACTTTTGACAAGCTAAGATTTAAGGCTTAAAGTTTATGAAGGTTTGTTAAGAATGGAAAAAAAGAAACTGGATCAGTTAGATGTCTTAGTCTATATAATTAATTGTGGGAGTTATATATTGATCAGGTAGGCTGGATTATATCATGGCTGGCCTGACTATTAGATTCCCTGAGCTGTTAATTGGTGATAGAAGACAGAACTTGGAGGATCCTTTAAAATCACTGTTCATAGGTTCAAGGGTCTCTGTTTCAACTTTATTTCATTGTAAAGTGCATTTAACAATACTGGCTCAACAAACTTTACAAGGCTTGAAAATAATTTAAGACCGAGCCTTAAACTTCCCACCCTGTCTCTCTGTAGCATGTTAACCGATCATTGTTGTGGGAAAAAAAACACCTATCTCCAAAACGTACGATTTTCAGGACTGAAGAAAATGATGCTTATCTCCCCATTGACACTCATGCAATTTCAAAACGATACAATGGGTTTTTACCAGGTTTTACGGGCCAAAGGGCCAACAGATTCAACCCTTAAATGACCTTGTGAACTCTCAATTCAAGTCCAAAAAGAAAAACACCAAAATTGCAGTTGCATGTTTTTGGGGGTATTTTTTTCTGCAACAACAGCAGTATGTGCATGTTGCCTGGTCAGCAGCTTATCATGCCAGTGTTGGGATATGAATGCCAAGAACTCCACAACATTGCCAACATTTTCTGAAAATCATAACCCTTAACTTTTACTAGTTTGTGTGTTGCCTTATTTAATACCTATTTTAAAATGAGATGAAGAGTTTTATTCCAAAAGAAGAATTCCACTGTTTGAAAAAAAAATGACAGCTACTGTGACAAAATGATTGCCAGCATGACATTAAAACACATTATGGGTTACTATTAAAGTTATGACTCATCATAAGACCGCTGCTTGTAAAATAGTTATGTGTTGCGAATAGAATGATTTGTGCTTTTGAGAAACTTGACTGAATTTCAAGTAGCTGTTTTATTTAGATTATAATAGAATAATAGAATAATATAGAATATAAGATTTTGAAATACAATTATATATCAGTGATTGATGAATGATCATCAAAATCATGAATTCCTATATTGTTGCCTTCCAGGTTCCAGACAGAGTTGGGTTATGACTTCCTCGAGCTCCATGATGGGCCCAACCTCCTGTCTCCTCTGATTGGCTCCTTCAACGGAACCCAGGTGCCCCAGTTCCTGTTCAGCAGCAGCAACTTCCTGTATCTGCTGTTTACCACTGACAACAGCCGATCAAACGCTGGCTTCAAGATATTATATGAAAGTAAGTTGGAAACAAATATTTTTATACATATTCATACATGTACATGCACTCATGGAGTCAACGCTGATTCATTCAAAGCAAATTAACGTGTGCACATGGCATGATGGGATAGGTGGGAAAGTTGAAAAAGTTTAAGATTAATGTTAAACAAACTGAGAGTTTGTTCTGCTGCTTGTCCTTAAAAAACACACCCAATAAATTGCGATGACTTTTGACTTTTTGACTTTTGAAGCAACGCAAATCGAAATGGTTGCACTTGGTTTGTACATATCATTAGACATCTAACCCCATTTTCTTTCTTTTCAGGCGTTACAGTGGACAGCTACTCCTGCCTGGACCCTGGCATCCCAGTCAACGGTATTCGGTATGGCCAGGATTTCTCCATCGGATCCACGGTGTCATTTGGCTGTGATTCTGGCTACAGACTCAGCCATGAGGAACCGCTAGTCTGTGAGAAGAACCACTGGTGGAGCCATCCTTTACCGACATGTGACGGTGAATACCATCAAATGATAAATTTAGCATTGGTATAGTCATCCTTGTGATGGTATCTTAAATTATTTAACATATTCAGAATAACCTTAACCCTATAATCTTACAAAATTAACCCCACCCCTAACGTCAAAACAAGACTTGATTTAAGACCCTAACCCTATTAAAATAATATATGCCGCTACCTCACCCTAACCTGACCCACAAAATTATATTAGCATTCCTAGCCATGCAGCATCTAGTAGAGTCATCCCTAACCATACATGTGATCATAAATATCTAATGTTAATGGTCTTTTTAGTTATTATTTACACCTATACCATTATCACTTTAATTGGCAATTACTATAAATGTACCTGAATATTTCTTGGCACTGGTGCAGAGACAAATTGCCAACATGCAACATGCAAGTTTTCCAGCACATACTGACAGCTGACACTGACTGGCATACAAGCTACAAGGCCGATTTAAAACATACTATGCACAGTAGACTGTACCTACTACTCTTCATCTGAAGAGTTAAATATACAAAATTAAATATCCACTGTTTAGAATGATATTCATTCTTACAAGATGATTAATAGCATAAAGAAATCATGGTGCCTTTCAAATCATAGAAGTAATAGAAGTCCATAGTCGACAAATTGTTACCACTTTCACAGACTGGATTGAAAATGTTTTAGAGCTATTGAATGATGAATTTCAGGCAAAAAAAAAAGTCCACGATGAATATGTAGCATAGAACTATAAATTCAACATGGATCTTATCCAATGTACAAGACGGAGAGAAGCTCTGGTGTGTGAAAAGGATGAGCGGTGGAGCCCACCATCCCTCTATCATTCTGAGTCACATAGAACATGCTGTTCTGAGACAAAACCACTGGTTGAGTCACACACACACACACACACACACACACTAGGGGGGCAATTTTCAGTGAAGGCTGCTGTAGCTGATAGGGGGTGATTTGAAGAGAAGATTAGAGATGTGTGTGTGTGTGTGTGTGTGTGTGTGTGTGTGTGTATGTGTGTGTTTGCGCCTGTATGTGTGTGCAGTGCTTTTACCCATGTGCCTCCTGTCACCTCCTCTCCTGTGTGAACCATAAACACAGCAAGGTCTGAGGTAAGGTTGTCGAGGGCCTGTGTTAGCTGTCATCTCCCCTCTCCTCTCTCAAATCAAGGAGCGAGGGGCGGAGGGGGGGGGTCGCAGGGGTAGGTGAGGGGATGGAGGGGGGCATGTCACCTTCTCTCTCTCCCTCTCTCTCTCTCTTTCCAATCAGCACATGATGGGGCAGGAGGGGAGATGGGGTTGCGGGGTTGTGCAGAAAAGACAGACAGGGAGGAAGCAGGGAGGAAGCAGGGATGCGTCAGTTCTGCGGCGGCTTGTTTGGTTCGGCTCGTTGGCTCACCCGCTTGTTAACCACATTTGAATTTCACAGTTCCCGGGACTGGCAGTGGTTTCCTCTGAGCAGTATACAAGCGCTCTGCCTGGAATCTGAGGGCTGCATGCCATTAGGCCGTGTTTATATGTACCCATGCAAGTATAGCAACTCGTTGCTGCTGTGATTGGTAAGGAATGGGCGAGGCTGATGATTGACAGTGTAGTAGACGGTGAATTCAGGGAAAACGGCGCCAGAGACAGACGTGCCAGTCCCTTGAAAAGTTGTACAATTCAAATGGTCATGTTGTTGACAAGCAAATGTGAGTGGAAATAAAAAATGAGCAATTCATTGGGCTGCATCCAGGTTATTTTAAATTCATAGTTTGTTACATACTAATTTATACTTTCACTTATGAAACAGTTGCTTTAATCTGTTTTTTATATGACTGTTTTTGCTAGTGTAGAAGTACTGTTGTTATACAAATAATGACAAGATGAGCATGTCTGCCAAACAGAAACTATTTCCTATTTACAAGATTTTGTACCATATTGTATATGTGGTGGTGTAGAATTAAAGGAGGACAACAACAAATCGGGTTTTCTGTAAGCCAGGCACTTGTTTTGTTTTTATCATTTAATAAAAACATAATCTGAATTACATTTTCCACCAATTTTAAGGTCCAAAGAGCGATGTTTTAACTGAATCACCCAACATCACCTCATCCAGAGAGAGACAGAAAAAGACAGAGTGAGAAAGGAGAGGAAGATGTCGTGACAGAGAGTGAAGTAAAGAAAATAGGCAGAAAGACAGAGAGAGACAGATCTAAAAGACAGAGAGAGAGACAGATCTAAAAGACAGAGAGAGAGAGAGAGAGATCTAAAAGACAGAGAGAGAGACAGATCTAAAAGACAGAGATAGAGAGAGACAGATCTAAAAGAGAGAGAGAGAGACAGATCTAAAAGACACAGAGAGAGACAGAGATAGAGACGTAAATGAGTGCAGCCTTTCAAATTTCCTACACAGATCAGCATTCAGCATTATGCGCTTCCTGGCAGAAAACTGGTGGTCTTAATAATTAATAGCTGTGTGTGTGTGTGAGTGTGTGTGTGTGTGTGAGTGTGTGTTTGACAGTGTATGTGAATAACTCGCCTATGTGTTTGTGGTTTGTGTGTGTGCGTTTGTGTGTTTTTAGGTGTAGTTTAGAAATATTCCCACAGCTCACTCTTGTTTTTGGGGGTTCTGATGTTGTAAAAACCATGGTGGTTGAGTCTGAAGATATTGATGCACTTTCTGTTGTGGTTTGAACACTTTGAACACGGTCTGTACAGGTTGTAGTCTGGATAGCTATACTCTGGTATGGAAAGTAACTAAACACAAATACTTGAGTGCTTTCCTGAGATTCTCTACTGATCGTCCCAAGGAGAAATCCGTTGTGTCACTCGCTCCCCTCCTCAGGGAGGTCAGAGGTCAGCACAGCGCCCCTGCAGCTAGTAGGATACAGTGTTTTGCTCAAGGACACTTCAGCAGGGCTTTCAGGCTGAAGGACATTCTCCCTAATCATCACTACACCACCCAGCTGCTCCGCCACCCATGTACTTTACTTGTACTTTTGGACTTGTCAGTGTTCGCGGGCTTTATAGTTTAACTGTAAGAGAAAGTTACAGACTTTAAAAGTTCAAACCGACCAACTGGAGTGAGTAAAATGGACCACCTAGCAACACTGAAAAGTCCAAAAGTGCAATAGTTTGCATACTACTAGCAGCAACATAGTTTGTAAACCTTTGCTGAGGACCTGGCATCAACTATCTGAGCATCTGAAGACAAGCACAGGTCCCTTACCGCACAACAATCTGTGCAGCTGACTTGTGCACAGAACCTCCAGGGTTATCTTGAGGCCATCGTCTGACACCCACAATGTTTTGAATAATCTCTAAGAAACAGTTGTATTGCTTCACTGGTTTGTATACCAGCAAACTTGAAATGATACTGTATTAACATAAAAAAAAAGCTTTCAGAGACAACTTTGCAAAAACAGACATTTTCCAGTTGTTGCACACTATGCAAGTATAGTATAGCATTAATGTTGTGTAAACATAGCTCAAATAATATTTAAGGTTCAAGCCCTATTGTTTTTGTTTGGTGTTTTCCTCCAATTCTTCTTTTTCTGCCTCAGACTCAGAGACCATAAGTCCCACAGCAATTAAACTTGGTGGATAGGTTTCAAATCTCCCCCACTATTCAGCCAAAACATTTGCCAGATGGTGACAATATAACAAGCAACTTTGCAATTTAGCCAATAACTCCTGAACTGCATAGCCAGCATATTTGTTTCCTCAGATTCCTTCACTCAGCATGAATCCATTGCATATAGTAGTTTGATTTCTGCCTTGATAGTTTTATACCTTTTTGAATTGTATGCAAAACCTCTTTTTCGCTTTTTCTCCAACAAAGATGATCCAATTCTTCACAAAATTTTGTAGTTTGCAAATATGCAAACAGCATATTTGGATTACAGCTATTACGCAGATTGAAATTCAGAAATTTGCTTCACATAACCATTTGGCCAAGACACAAGAAGTGAGTTGACAGCGAAGAAGAGCAAACATTTAATGCTAGAGCAATCAAACTTCAAATACATATTTGCAAAGGGGCTCCAAAGTGCATCAGATCACATTTGGTCGTGCTCTGTAATGATGCTGTGAGGACAAATTGGCAATTTTGCAAATTGCGATATCTCATTGAAATATCTGTGCTAAAGACTTATCATGAATCATCATAGAAGCCTGTTTTGCCTCACAGCATTTTCAAACTCTGCTAAATACTAGATGCTAAAATAGCAGCTTGAAGCTTGTAGTTCTCTCTCAGAGGGAGCAGGTGAAGATTAGCTTGGTTGTTTAGACAAGCATCCTTGTATCATTCTAACACTATGTTTATGGAATATGTGTATGTCCCTATGTGGAGGTGATATTAGACGTCCATAGGAAACTACTCTCGATCCTGCCTATACAGACAGCTGCCCTATTCATCTGTCTCTCTCTATGTATATATATACAGTATATTAATGTACATAAGTGATGTTAGAGGTCCACAGGGAAACATTACCTGTCTTACCTATCTAAAATCTGATGCTAAACCTCTCTCTCTCTCTCTCTCTCTCTCTCTCTCTCTCTCTCTCTCTCTCTCTCTCTCTCTCTCTCTCTCTCTCTCTCTCTCTCTCTCTCTCTCTCTCTCTCTCTCTCTCTCTCTCTAGCTCTGTGTGGAGGGGATGTTAGAGGTCCCTGGGGAACCATCCTTAGTCCTGGCTATCCAGACAGCTACCCTTCATCTCTCAACTGTACCTGGAGTGTTGAAGTCAGCCATGGGAAAGGTAAGACACACACACACACACACACACACACACACACACACAGCCCCACACTAATAATTATAGAGAGTGAGAGACAGTGGCAAGTACAGTGGCACACACACACACACACACACACACACACACACAGCCCCACACTAATAATTATAGAGAGTGAGAGACAGTGGCAAGTACAGTGGCACACACACACACACACACAAATGGGCATGCATTGTGTACTAGTATGAAACACACACACACACACACACACACTCACACCACCACCACCACCACCACCACCAGAGATGCAAGCACTCAAACACAGAGACATAATAGACAATGTATATATTAATTATGCAATACTATATACATGGATTTAATGGCATTATCAGATCTCTTCTCTCATTTTTCTATGGTTTGGAGATATAACATGTATTATATAGAGGAGAATATTAAAGTTTAAGGGGTGCTATCATATATGGAGAGAAGTGGGAAAAAAACATGACAGACTTGAACCTTCTATTTTTAAATTGTAGGTGAGCCAAATGTTAACATCTATTTTGTATTTCTGTTAGCCTATCATGATGTTGGCAATGTTGACTCTAACATATTTGACTGGGTCTGCTGTCAACAAACTGTAACACAGTTTGAACTAATTTTAACAGTTATCAAGGGGACTGAAAATGGCACATCATTCTTAAGAGTCTCTCCCTCTCCCTCTCCCTCTCTCTCTCTCTCTCTCTCTCTCTCTCTCTCTCTCTGCCTCTGTCTCTAACAGGAGTCCAGTTTCAATTTAATTCTTTCCATCTTGAGGACCAGCACGACTACCTCTTGGTAACTGAGAACGGGAGTTTCCTGCAACCACTGGCTCGCCTGACCGGCAACGAGTTGCCTAGCAACATCAATGCTGGTCTCTATGGCAACTTCAAAGCCCAGCTACGATTCATCTCTGACTTTTCCATTTCATACGAGGGCTTCAACATAACTTTCTCTGGTAAATTACTGAACTATTGTATTATACTATTATACTCCAACAAGGTCTAGGTTGAATTTACCTTCAATTCAGTCGATTCAGGAAATCAATTTCCCTCACAATTCAAATAAGAAAGGTTTATATTCAGCATACATATCTCTCAAAACTTGCATCCAAAGCAAGTAAGGTTTCACATAGTTTCACATACCCACATGCATATCCACATGATGTGCTCAGTTCTAATGCGTAAAATATATAACACAGTTCAGCCTGAGTGCAGCACCCATCAAAAGCCGCCCCATCCAATGCTCCAGCACCCCGCACATCAGAGACCCAGACTACATCCCTCATAAGTCAAGATCCTTTACCTAACTGCCCATTCAGCACTCTGACTGACTCTGGGGGAAAAAAAGAGCGCTTCAATCTGTTGAGTCTACATTGTGGGACCTTGTACCGCCTCCCAGATGGCATAAGCTGGTACTGAGAATGTAACACATGGGAGGTGTCAGCGGAGACGCTACTTGCCAATCTCAACATGCTATTCCACTCCGCAGCACACTCTGAAGTACAGAGCAGTAAAATAAGGGTAAAGTCTGTCTGCCTCCTCCAAATGATCTGCGCCTTAGGAGGAAATAAATCTGATGCTGCACCTTGCTACAGACAGTCAACATTCTGATCACAATCTGATCACAATCTGAACATATGAAGAGTTAATTTCCAAAATACGATATATTAACGCTATTAATCATTTCGTAAAAATAGGAATGTTTTCTTTTTCAAATGGTGGGTATAATTTTGGAATGAAACTTTATATTAAGAAATAAATCAAATGCTCTATAATTATCAAATGATTTATAGTTTCTATTTACATTTTGAATGGATTGGATTTCAAGTGAATTGACCCTTATTACCACCACAGCACATGCTGATCTTTGCTTCATACAACAGCCTCAACATTACATTCTGTGGAAAGTAGTATAATTACTTTTAACTTGTAACTGTTACGTCCTATCACCACTACTACTTCACAACTTCTACTGTAGGTACTTTTACAAGCAATCTCAGGCACAAAATCAAAGAATGAAGCAAAGATTATATTTTAATGGAATGTCAAAAAAAAAGTCATTGGATGGGAGTAATAGCTATTAGGTGTTGATAGTTGATCTGAGCCTTCCCATTATTTGAAGACTCTCTTAGTCTTCACTTTATTTCAGTTAGTTCTGGAGCTGAAGGTTTCATTTTCAGTTTTCAGTTTAATTTGAGTTTATTGTTGTCATTTTGTTCAATTCAGTTCCATAAACAAAATCATCCTGTTTAACATGCCAAGGCCTTGCAGCCGCCTTTCTATTATAACTCAAGCATATCACTGCTGTAGGATGAAAACATCGCCACTCCAACAAGTCAATATTTGAGGAATCAAAAAAAACCCTGAGTTTACCCTGAAACTCTGACTCCAGCATGTATACTGTTTCAGTTTGACAGGCGAGGCAGTTGCAGTTTATATATCTACGGAGTAATATATATATACAATACATAATATCTATTTTCTAGAAATAATACACAGAATATTCCCTGTTTGAATGCTGAGATGTTACAATACATTAAAATAGATTTTTAACATTTGTTCATGTATTTATTATGTTTTTAATATCTATTTATTTTCTACAGAATACACCCTGGAGCCATGCGAGGACCCCGGTATGCCTCGGTTCGGCAGGAGAAACGGCTACAGTTTCGGCATCGGAGACACGCTGTCCTTTTCCTGCAATATGGGATACCGCCTCGAGGGGGCGCCAGAGTTAATCTGCCTGGGAGGGGGGCGGAGAATGTGGAGCGCTCCACTTCCGAGATGTGTCGGTATGTAGTAATATTACTGTTAATGTTATATCTCATACGACTACTACTGTCATGATTTAGTGTGTTAAGTCAGTGACCAAGTCAGTGAGACAATTTGATATTTTTTATTTTTTATTCATCCCACACTTGTCAAAATTGTGTGCTTTACTTGCAACACAACACCAAGCTTAATTGCATGCATAATTTTGTAAAATGTTATGCTTGCAACCTTGCAACTGTCACTTGTAAGGATATAACCCGTCATTACAATACAGATATGATGCTTTCTCTGTTACCTCTGTCTTTCACAAACAAAGGAGAAATAAGGTTTGAATTATTTAGTGGAAGAGCATGCATGTCCCCGGTGATGATGCGTCACCAAAATGTGTTGAGAAATTTGCTGCTGATGTGTTAAACTTTGTTTGCAAATAACAAAACTTCTGAATGTCAAGTTACCTTTTTACGAACCTGGGCATTCTCATTTCTGTTGGCAGCAGACACACAAGGCCAAGAGCTGTGTTGGGTTTTTACAAAAGACAAAGAATGAGAGAAGGGAGGAAGAGATGGGAAAAAAAAAGAAAGAGGCAGAAAGAGAGAGAATTTCTGGAGCATTCAGAAAAGAGAATGGCAGTCAGTTGTTGGAGGAGTCAAGTACCACCTTGGCAGAACATTTTCAGATTTAATGTGTCACGATCCTTAATTATTCTAAGCTGCATATTATTATTATTTTTTAAACATTGTATTCCAAAAAGCTGTTGAATTAAGTGAACTACACTGACACCAAGCAGACAGAACTCTGTACAAATGCCACATCTCTTCCAAACCAAATCTCAGTTGCTGCATGAACAATAAATGTCAGTGATATTTCTTGAGTAAGTCACCAGTAGGCACAGCAGCAACTGGCAGACAGTACCAAGGAAAACAAGTACAGCAAGTACAATAAAATAATAAAAAAGAAGAGATACTAAGATAAAACAATAGAGGTAATGTACATAATATAGAGACTATGGAGACAGTGCAAAAATGCAAATAATAATAATAATAAATGTGTATTCTTACATATATATTCTGTATATATACATAATCAGGAGATATACCAAACTAACTCAAGTTCACTCTTGAATATCAGATTTATTTAAGAGAGCGAACGTGAGGAAGCAGATGCGAAACGTGTTGTTTGCTCTCAAATGTTTTACTTGTTGAGCTTCATGAAAATAAAGAGCTATTAAAGCAAGTTAGTCTACAGCAGTGTGCGGTGAAACTACTTATATATGGACCTATAGCTGTGACTTTTTTGTTTCATCCTTATAATTTTATATTTAAGATATATTATGGTCTTGGATGTTGTTTTTCCAAAACCTGTTGAGTAAACTAATGTGAAAAAGACAGCCCCTGGCAGAATGTACCTTCCAAAACAAAGACTGGAAGGAAGAAATAGATGCATTTCATTCCATTGTTTTGATCAGGCATTCTCTTGAACAATTTTCATCCCAGCACCTGAATGACAAATTCTACATTTACTCTGGGAACCAGGTTCATCAAAACCTACTTGTACTCTTGTCATGTGGTGACCCATCAGAAGTAGGTCCATGCCCCATTTTGGGCTGTAATCCATAATGGTGTAACCAAGCATTCTGACATTTAATGGAGAGTCACAGGCAGAAAACAACTCAAGGCTGAGGATAAATGGCGCTGGCAGTCTGAAAAAGCAGAGAGGGACAAACTTCAAGGTCTTTGTGAGCAGGAAATGCCTTAAATGAGGTTTGATTTGGGTGCAGATGTAGAATCGATAAGGGACAATAATAAGAACAAATAGCAACAGAGACAAAACTGAACATTTCTGCACTCCTCCACAGGGTGTGTTGTTTTCAGCACAGACATGAATAGTCTGGAACAATTACAGGTGCAGCAAGACAGACAGTACTGTCCATTTGTGGTGAAAGAGCACTGCTGTAGATACAGTACAGTACAGTTTGCCCAGGTTGTAGAGTTCTAAACCCTGTATTTTTACATTGCTGGTTAACCAAATAAAAAAAAAATATATATATTTTCAGTCTTACATGTTAGCTATGTCAACGTTTACGTGTTTGACTGTCATTACACATTACATTACACTGTCGTCAGCCTGTAAAGATTGATAATGCAAAGAGGCATTTAGAGAGAGTGGTGTTGCAGTGTGGTGTGGTGTGGTGTGCTCTGCTATATTTAGTTCCTGTGTGTTGTGTTGCATTGCTGCATGATGTGCTGCAACACAACACAGAGGAGGAGAGGAGGGAGAAAGGGAAGGAGAGGGAAAGAATATCAACCTCATTGTCTTGTTAGCTGTATATCATGTTAGCTATGTTAACTTAGGTTGAACTAATTTGGTCTCTGTATTTAGTTTATGTTTTGTTTTGTTTTTTGTTTTTTATTATGGTCAATCAGTAATACCAGATGTCATACTGATGCACAACCTAGAGTTCTACCATTGATTGGATAGGAGACAGACTTTGTGGATTCATTGGATGTTTTTGCGGCTTGTGTTTGTGGTCTGACACGCCATTCTCCATTCTTTCCTACAAGATTAAACATATTGTTTGTAGAGTAACTTAGATTTTTCATAAGATCAAACATGTCCATGGCCTGCCTCTTTTACTCTGTCTATACTAACCCTTTTCATCAGTCATGTCATATAAAATATGGTATTCTATTTAGTGCTATAGGAGAGGAGAGGAGAGGAGAGGAGAGGAGAGGGTGAAAATGTAGAGGAAAGGAGCAAAGAAGAGAGGAGATGAGGGGAGAGGAGAAGACTGGGGAGGAGAGGAAGAGGCGGATTGATTGAAGTAGCGGAGGGTAAAGACGGCACTATTCATAGAGAGGGAGAGAGAGAGAGAGAGCATGAGTGAGACGGCGAGAGAGGGAGAGAGTTAAAGAGGAAAGAGGGAGAGGGTGGAGAGGTAATTTTCTAAATGGAAACTGTAGCAGCGTGATTTATTGACGATATGACAGCTGTAATATGACTATTACACCAGTAGAGACACAGAGAGGGGGAAGAAGGGAGGGAGAGAGAGAGGAAAGGGACAGAGAGATACTGTAGATAGAGGGCAAAAGAGAGAAGTGAAGAGAGAGAGAGGATCTTTAGGTAAATTAGTTTTTGAGTTTTACTACCTGCCCATCCTCCTCTACAGTACTAGATGGCTAACAATACAACAGTTTAACAGGGTTATTAAATTGCACACACACACAGGCACACATACACACACACACACACAGAGTGAGTGAGAGAGGGAGAGAGAGAGAGAGAGAGAGAGAGAGAGAACAACATACACATACCTATCTCTGTCCTCACAAGTGACCCCTTTTCTACATTTTCTACTCTTTCAGCGACATTTGCATCCTATGAGATAATAATAACACATTCTCTCTCAAACACACACACACAAGCACACACAGCAGTAGAAGTATTCACCCATTTATAAAAAATATTGGAATCATCATCCTCTGTAGGGGGGAAAAATAAAAACTTTTTCACTCCAAGGACAAGATGTTAAGGAGGAAAACTCGCGCAGCAAGACAATACAACTCAACCTGATGTATTCTCTATGACTGCTTGTACAATGGCTGGGAAACTTTTATTAAGCAAGTCCTTTGAGACAGGCTTGTGATGAAGGGCTATATAAATAAACTTGACTTGACTTTTATACAGTAAATTCGTACAATGAGAAAAAAAACTTTTTTTTCTGGAGAAATTCCAGAGGAGTTTCAAATGTGGGACGTTTTCTTCGGGTTCACCGACTTCCATGTTTTTGCAGCACACTTTCACATCACTATATTTTATCATTATATTATTGTATATATATCATATCATATCATTATAAAACTGTTCTTTAGAGTGAGTGAGAATGTTAATTTTAATCATTAAACCGATTAAACCAAACCTTTAAAATCGATCATTTCTCATTCTCTACTCTCTTCTCTACTCTCTTCTCTTGCTGTCTCTCTTCCTCTTCCTCTTCCTCAGCGGAGTGCGGTTCCTCAGTAGTAAATAATGAAGGGATCCTTCTCTCTCCCAACTACCCCATGAACTACGACAACAACCACGAGTGCATCTACAGCATCCAGGTAATGACTCCCTTCACCCTCGAATGTAAATCTGTTTTTGGTGAATAAAAGCAAAGTGACTCATTGTGTTTTTCAAACGTTTGAAAAAAGGTGATAACGGACTCTAAATATTTTATGCTGGCACGAATGTAGAACTCATTATGAAAATTCATTGAAGTTATTAGCTAGCTCCAGACCTTTGTGAGTACATGTTGTCTGCTTTGTTGGTGAATAAATCTGATTCGGATTTTATGTTGACTGCAGGTGCAGGCTGGGAAAGGCATCAATATTTCTGCTAGAACCTTCCATCTAGCCCAGGGGGATATACTCAAGGTAGACACACATCCATACACACACACACACACACACACACACACACACACAGTCTTTTCCCTTAATGTGCAACAAGACAATACAGCCCACATTCTTGGAGTGTTTACTGGTTGCTCAGTCATTCTCCTTCCCTGACATCCGTCTGTAAAACGGATCAATGACGATGAAGAAAATTCACTCAGTGTCCTTGGAGCCTTAACTGGATCATCTCTGTTTGGTCATTATCTTGTATTTGCATAGCATCAGTGAACTGCGCTATTGTTCTTACAGATTTATGATGGTAAAGACAACACGGCCCATGTTCTTGGAGCGTTCACCGGATCGTCCATGTTGGGTCTGACGCTGATTTCCACCTCAAACCATCTGTGGCTGGAATTTTACAGTGACACAGAACACACAGGGGAAGGATTCAAACTGGTCTACTCCAGTAAGTATACACTACAAACCAGTATGCACTTTCAATGAGCGCACACTTCAAACTGGTATACACTGTAATTGGGTCTAAACCATACTGTGGTTGAGTTCTACTCTCATCAAGAATGCACAAGAGTGGTGCCACTCTAGTAAGTATATTAAATTGGAACTAGTGTACAATTCAGACTGGTACAGTATATACACATTAATCTAGTGTACATGGTGTTTAAATGCAGCAAGAGGCTTCAAACTGGTGTATTCAAGTACAAGTACATACAACCAAGTGTGTATATACTGCACATTAGTTTGCACTTTAAACTTATATGTATTACCTCTGGTTAGAATACAGTACACATTTTAGCACTGGTTAGATTTTTTACTGGTTAGAGTGGTGGACAGAGAATACATGGCAAATGTTCAAAATAGCAAACTATCGTAAATACATGTTGCATACTAGTATACATTTAAGACACTGAGTATGTACTTTCATTAGTGTAAATTACTTAAATCTGGTTGTAGTGCTACAGTGATAAAGATTCAAACTGGTCCATTGAAGTACATTTTTATCACAAGCTGTTGTATACCACCGACTAGGATATGCTAAAAGTACACATGCCTTTAAGATAGATGCATGACTTGTAGCTGGAGTTATGTGCTGATACAAACAGCACTGGAGAGTAAAACCTAACCAGGATCAAAATCAGATCGTTTCCGCAAGTGCATTCCATGTGGCAGGTGTACAAATTCCTGATGAATGTAATGTGCGTGGTGAATCAATTTAATCCTCAATGGTCCCCATTTGTGAAACCATCACAGAACTCATTGCAAATTCCACCATTGAAATGATCATAAGAAACTTGTCACGTTTGATTAACAAAGCTTTCATAGAGCTCCCCGATCCGAGCGTAGGATGGGATGTGAAAGGTGTGTTCTCATGAGCACCAAAACACGCCCACGTTTGGCAGTGCCCTCTAATATGCATGTGTTGAAAGTAGACAATCTAATCATTTAAATGGAGTCATGCAAGATGATTTGTATTCTGCTTTGAAGTTGCGCCGCCTCACTGCTGTACGGGCAGAGCCGAGCGCTACTTAGCCTACTCCTCTGCACCTCACCTTTCTCCTACCGGTGCCGCCAAAAGTTAGTTCGCCATGCATATTTTCTCAGAAATGGAACGCACTGACCGAAAGAACATCGCAGCAGTGTTATTCGTTTGGAGGAAGGAACCACTAGGTCACATTATTTCCACATTCATGTCTTATGTCTGTAGGCTACAATTAAATTCAGACCAGATGTGAGGATGATCTCAACTGTAGCATTCTGTTCAAATTGCTAAACAATAAATGCATACCTCTGAGAGCATTTTGGCATGCAGATAGTCTTCTAGGTAATAGATCAAATCTTGGTTAAGGTCTCATTAAGATAAGCTATTTATATGTATCTTCATATCATGCTCTCCAAAATCCAAAATTGTGCTCATGAATAAACAGAATATTCTGAATATTACCATGGAAACTGAGCTCAGGCAGACTGTGAAAAACAACATTAAACAGGATACGGTATTTACATGCTTCAGTATCCCTGCTAATATTGGTATGTCCCATGTATCTTTTTCAGTTTTTTTTTTGTTTTGTTTTGTTTTTTATAATCAGGGTGAGAGCTTAAATGGATATGATACATCAGCAAGCTGTAAAACAGAATACTTGAGTATGCCACATATAAAGGGAATATTGCTGTGCGTCTAAACACTAGTTCTGTTTCCCCAGTAGGTCTTAGCTGTCCCATAGTGAACATGGAGAAAGAAACAGATTGTAAAGATCTCTCTCCCTCTTTCTCTCTCTCTGTCTCTCTCTCTCTCTCCAGGTTTTGAGTTGTCTCATTGCGAGGACCCAGGCGTGCCTCAGTTCGGCTTCAAGGTGAACGACCAAGGCCATTTCTCTGGGAGCAGCATCACGTACAGATGTGAACCAGGATACACGTTGCATGGGGCTTCCATGCTGAAGTGCATGACAGGGGAGCGGAGAGCCTGGGATAACCCGCTGCCTTCTTGCATCGGTACGTCTCTTTCTGCTGTGAGGCAGTTTTGCGCTTTGAGAAGAGCTTTGTAAGAAAGACACACAAATCACTACGAACTAATAATCCCTAAAATAACCTTACATTTACATTAATTCACCCCTGAATCCATGCAAAATCCCCTTAAAATTAGTTAAGGGAGTTATTAATGGACGAGACCCCATCGAAACGCCCTCAAAGACCCCCTTAATTTTTGACTGGTTACTTTCTAATATAATGAAAAATTCAGGGAACAGGAACTTTCCATTAGTAACTCATTAATAACCCTGTAAACCATGCACAAAAGACATAAGAAATCCCTTAATTACTAGTAAATCAACCCATGAATAGATCCCTTAAAAACCCATGATACTAACCCTTACTTTTTGAAAGCCATGTCATTGTTAATAGATAATTCATGCTTATGTAATGGCAAAATTAAGGACATTTCAGGGATAAAAGTAAAGGGTTTTGTTTCATAGTGGCACACGGATGTATACAGACACACATGAAGGCACATACAACACACAATTATGGATTGAACCTTAAATAACAAAGTACAATAGGTAATAAACTGGAGAGGGAAAGGGGAGCAGGGTTGATTGTAGGAATCTGTCAAAAATCTCATAATTTTGATCCGGACCTCTTTGCTGACAATTGCACACAGCAACATCCAAAACAGCACAATTTCACTTTAAAGATATCTACAATATTAGGCACTTCCTCTTCTTTGCCGACCTAGAAAAATGTATCCATGCTTTTTCTTTCTTCCAGAATTGATTACTGCAATGTACTAGTCTCAGCTTCACACTCTCTGAAATCTCTGACTTATCCAAAACTCAGCAGCTAGAATACCGAACCAAATCAGAAAACACGGTCCCGTTACCCCGGGCTTAGTCTCTGCCATTAACTCCATGTACGTCCACGTATTGATTACAAAGTCCTACATCTAAAGTACAGTACGAAGCTTTACGTGGCCTTTACCCGCAATATATTGCAGATTGACTTTGTCGCCAATACAAATTCTCTGTTTATCCCCCATCTTCGAAAGAAAACAGGTGGAGGCTTTCTCCTACAGGGCCGGCTTCCTTCAGAATCACCTTCTTCGCGGTTGTCGGGAATCAAACGGCATCTTCGTTTTTAAGTTCAGACTAGAAGCCCATTTATTCAGCACAGTTTATAATCTACCTGAACTCCCTCTACCCAACAATTCCATTTCCTTTCCTGCAGTGGGTGATTTGCTCTCTGCTCCCGTAGACTGCAGTCATGTTGCCTCATTGCTGTGCTATCTACTCAAACAAGCACACACACACACACACACACACACGCACACACACACACACAAACAAGCATTTCTCTCGTTTTTACCTGTACTTATGTCTTTGTTACTCTATAAATGTCTGAGTGATAAACCTGTTTATTCGAATTGCTTGATAAATACATTTTAATTGACTTGATTTTGCAGCAGCCATTTTCGTCGCTGCATGCGACCATTCGGTTTAATTCATTCAGGGACACAAAGCCTACTGTGAAGCAACCCCCTTTAGTGCATTGATATATTTCTAAAAGTTCCATTATTAAATCATTACTTTTTTTTAATTCAGATGCTTTTTATTCCAGGGCTTTTAACATTGATAGGAAATACCACACCACGGTTATGAATATTGATGTCAACAAGGCAATAATAATGATTTATTTGCTATTCAATTTCACTGCTGGCTAAATGACAATGCCAAATGACTCTCTCCTGCTCTGACCCTCCCAAAACTCACTCTCTCTCTCTCTCTCTCTCTCTCTCTCTCTCTCTCTCTCTCTCTCTCTCTCTCTCTCTCTCTCTCTCTCTCTCTCTCTCTCTCTCTCTCTCTCTCTCTCTCTCTCTCTCTCTCTGACTCACACACACACACACATACACACACACACACACACACACACACACACACACGGTATGTAGCACCCTAAGTGCTTTGATATTGCTCTATATAGTCCCAGAAGCATTTCCCCTGTGATTATGAGTCATGAAAACATTATTTGGAGCTATTTACTTTCACTTGATGTCATATCTCCCACCTGGGATCGTTTTGTGGCAGCCATTTTGAGCCTTTCCCAGTAAGTGTTTGGTTTAATGGCTAGATTTTCCAATTAACTCAAACAAATGCTTAGCCTATAAGGAGTGACACAAAATGGCTGCTCCAACTGGGCCCCAGATGGGAGCTGTAATAGCGTAACAGCAAGCCCAGTGTTTTAAGCACCTTTCTTCCTTCAGTGCCACTGCTGAACTTTCTGATTTCTGATTCAGCCTAATAAGTCTCTCTCCCTCTCGCTATCAATAATGAAACAGTCATAAAACCACTGGCTGATATTCTCTGACTTTATATTTTAGGAATGACATGCTGCGACCTCAGCTAACCTCCAGTCTTAATATCATATTGCCTCATATTATTACTTACGGTCTCTCCTTCTTTACTTCCGCCTTGTTTCTCTCCCTGTTCTTTCGCTTCTGCCTCTTTTCCTCTCTCTCTCCCCCCATCCTGACTCCTAGTCTTAATATCGCTCCTATTACTACAGATAATATATTCTAGTGAAGGAGGGTGGAGAGCCTGAGGGAGGAGGGAGACAAGAAAGGAGGGGAAGGAGAGGAGGGGAGAGTTGTGAAAAGATATTACAGAGAGAGACAAAGAGAGAGGGGGGATCATTTCCTGTTATATAATGAGCGGTGATTCTTTAGGGAGGAATGCAGGATCAGCACTTTGTTCCTCCACTCCTCTTCTCTTCTCTTCTCTTTTCTTCTCTTCTCTTCTCTTCTCTTCTCTTCTCTTCTCTTCTCTTCTCTGCTCTGCTCTTCTCTTCTCTCTTGTGTGTGCATGTGAGAGAGAGGACAGATGGAGACAGAGAAAGATAGTTAGATTCTTTCTTATTCCATTTCTCACCATGGTGATCGTTTAATCACTGTTCATTGGCTGCCGAGGTGCGCTGAGTGGATCTGATTGGCTTGATAAACAACCACTGCAGACAGATAGCTGGTTGACCTGTCATATATCACACACACACTGAAACACACACACACACACACACACACACACCTACACATCAATCACACATGAGTTTGGTTGAACTGATGTTGTTTGTTATGTTGTCATGATAAGACTAATCAGACAGACAGAGATACAGAGACCTGCTTGTGTGTTTGTATGTATAGGTACATATTAACGCTCTCCTGTGTGTATGTGTGTGTGTGTGTGTGGGTGGGTGTGGGTGTGGTTGTGTGCTGTAGCTGAGTGCGGAGGTCGTTTTAAAGGTGAGTCTTCAGGGCGGATCCTTTCTCCTGGATACCCGTTTCCCTATGACAACAATCTGCGCTGCACCTGGAGCATCGAGGTGGACTCGGGGAATATTGTGAGGTAATACAGCATTCCAAAAAACGTCCCAATAGTAAAGTTGTCATTCATGTCAATGTCATTCATTTCAATGGTCATTTCAGTACTATCAATTTGTGTTCATCATCAAATAAACAGAACATCCATTTTGTAGAGATGAGAGATTGAAAAATATTTGTGTTAACATCTATTCTGGGAATAGGGAAGTCAGTGTAGTAAATGTGATGATGCTGATTCAAATCCTGACTTATTCTTTTTTTTACTTACTTAATTTAAGAAAACCTCAAATCTAAAATTTTAATGGCCCGATCTGAAATTGCAGTATGACACCACCTGTTGAGCCACTGTTGCCCCACTTTTGGCTGTGTTCATATTTTTATTTATTACATTGAAAACATTTTTCCCTCATAGCGGTTAACAAAGATTTTTATACAAGGCCAACATCTGACAGAGCAAAATGAATGTTGATCTGAGTTTCAGTGGGGACTGACAGTTGAGATAATTCTCTCTAAGCAAGCCCTACCCTTTAAAAATCGGTTAATGCATCCATAATTTATATCAAAATCCCTCACTGGGGCTTATATACTGTAAATTAAGCCTTTTGAAAGTGAAAGTAATCCACCAATCCTCTTGCGATCAAAAGAAGTGATGCAAGGGTGAGAGTTCCTGAGCAGTCGCCCAAAAACTTTAAGCAAGTTATAACTTTAAGATATGATTATCATATTTGAGATTTAAGGTTTAATTTATTCTGCTCCACACTGTTTCTCATGTTATCTCTTTTCCATCTGTTCTCTTTTCCCGTTGAAGGTTTAATGTCTCTGATCATGGATACAATAACTAAAAAGAAATATGTTTTATATTCCATCCTTCAGTTGTTATGACTTCTTAAAAGTTTGGAACGGACCTTTAGAAAATTAGATCCTGCTAGCCCTCATTTAATGAAAAGACAATATTAATAGTACTGATAATCTCTTATTTTTTATGCAAATTGCAGTCTTCAGTTCTTGGCATTTGACACGGAGGCCAGCCATGACATGTTGAAGGTTTGGGACGGACCAGCGGAGAATGAAATGTCTTTGGCAGAGCTCAGTGGGTCTCTGCTACCTGAGGGAATCCATTCTACACTGAACACTGTCACTGTTCAGTTTGAGACGGATTTTTACATCAGCAAGTCTGGATTCGCTATTCAGTTCTCCAGTAAGTAATACTTAGGCCATTAATAAAAAATGTGAATATTAATATTGGGAATTCTCGCTACTGCTGTTGCTGATTCTACGTGACTATGGGTGCCCAGAGTGACCAATATTGATGGTTGACCCCTTATGCACTCCTAAAAAGCTTCCTAAAAACCAAACCTGCTTAACAGAGGGAAATAATGCTTTTTATCTATGGGTGACCCAAAATGTGCGATGGTATTTTTTCTTGTGGTTCTCCGTTTTACAAGAATTCCAAAATTCAAGTTAATCCCTGCCAACTTTTCAGCTAATTGGGAGAGCAAAGACATTGCATATCACAAATAATCACTTTGCGCCAAACCATTACCAATTTACAAATGGGGTGTTCATAACAGATATTTTATATTTTCTAAACAATTACTTGAATTATTGTTCTTTTTAGATAAATGTACTAGTCTAATCACCGTAATAGTTCAGTGTGACACAGATTCTTATATTAACAACTCCGCTCCTCTCTTTCTTCTCCTTTCCTCTCCTCTTTCTCCTTCCTTCCTCCCCTCTCTCTCCTTGCTGTCTCCCTCGCAGGCTCAGTAGCTACAGCCTGCAGGGACCCAGGAGTGCCTATGAACGGCAGTCGTAGTGGAGACGGCCGTGAGCCGGGGGATTCAGTGTCCTTTCAGTGTGACCCAGGATACGAGCTCCAGGGGGACGACAAAATCACCTGTATACAAGTGGATAACAGATACTACTGGCAGCCCAGCCCGCCTGTCTGCATAGGTGAGAGGTCCAGCTTCCATATATACGGTGTATAAGTACATATGTATATATATATATATATAGAGAGAGAGTATGGAGTAGTTTTGGGCCCAGGAGGGACGTCTCAAATTAGCCTAGTAAAGTAATCTTTTTTTTAATGAATATACCTCTGATACTATTAAACCAGCCTAGCCATTTTTCTGCATTGTGCTGCTTTTGAACGAAAACCAAAACTTTGGTGTTTTTCATTACGTTAAGTGAACTGAAATTAGGTTTTCATCCTATACGGTTGAAATTGAGAGAACATTTTATGTTTTTAGCCAACTGTCATTGGAGATGAATTGCTGTAAGACTTTGATTATTAGAATTAATGAATTTGCCTTCCCTTCTGTTCCCACCACAGCGCCTTGTGGAGGAAACCTAACCGGCTCCAGTGGTTTTATACTGTCTCCTAACTTCCCCCACCCCTACCCCCACTCCAAGGACTGTGATTGGCTCATTGCTGTGAACTCTGACTATGTCCTGTCACTGGCCTTCATCAGGTAACCTTCCACTCTGCTAAATAATCCAACTGAACTGACTTGACTTGATTAAACTGACGCCTCATTTTGAATCTAAATCAGCTATCTTTCTTAACCTGACACCTGTCACAATGTAGAATGAAAATTCTTAGTTTCTGGTAACTATTGTAATCCACTAGCCACTGAGGCTAGTGAACTAAAAAATCATATCATATCAACCCCTATTGGATGATGAAGGCCCTGTAACCACCAGTCACCTTCTTACTTATCTTGCAGTATAACGCCTGGATGAAGCACTGGTCATACCCGCTTCTGTTGCTATTGTGTGAGACTACTGACAACCAGTTTGGACCATGACACTATTTTGCTAAGAGCTGAAATATTTGTAACTTCTAGCACTTGGTGCTCTGTTGCACTGAAAGCCCACTAAGCTCTCAGCACTCTCAGCAACATGCAGCATATGCTTTCTAGTATAAATAAGAAACAAAGCCAGCGCTGTCGGTTCCTGGTGGACACACAGTCCTGCAGTTTCTTGTTGACACTTTCTCTCCTGCCCATCTCCTCCCCCACCCTCTCTCCATCTCCACCTCTCTGTTTATCTGTCTCTAGTTTCAGCATTGAGCCTAACTATGACTTCCTGTATATCTACGACGGTCCGGATAGCAACAGTCCTCTGATCGGTAGTTTCCAGGACAGCAAACTGCCAGAGCGAATAGAGAGCAGCTCTAATTCCATGCATTTAGCCTTCCGCAGTGATGGCTCAGTTTCTTATACCGGCTTTCACCTGGAATACAAAGGTAAAATTATAGCACCACCATCATTATATATAGTATATACTACTAGGATAGCTTCTAAAATAATAATACTAACACTACAGCAGACAACAACACAAACCACACATTTTGTATTCTGCAGGGAAGTTTCAGTTTCTTGTACTGGATTCTGTCTTGACTATAAGGCAAATATAACCCATATACTTATACGTAGTACTGTAAAATCACTATGCCTCTTTGGCTATGTTCAGACTGCCAGCCCAAATCAGATTTTTGGTATATCCAGATTAGAGTCGGATTGATTTTATCAAGTCTGAACAGCAAAAGACCACATGGAAAGCCACATTTGTATGTGGTTTGAAATGTGATTCAAACCAGATTTCTACAAATGCGTCTCAGTCTGACTGCTCTAGCCGCTCAAATCGGTTTTCAAACTGTCCTTAACGTGACGCACAGCGTGACACATGCCTTTGGCGTCACATCCAGAGTGCCAGAAACGAAAATGGAGAATATCAATAACAGCCTTTACTGTCGGGGATGTTGTCTACTGTGACGAGGAATTCTGTACCGCAACTAGATCATGCTGTGGTGCGGAGGAAAAATGATACGTCTCCATGCTGCATTTGCAGCTTTTTGTTTTGGTTTCTATCTGAAAAACTTGACGTCAGTTACCATACGTACACACGCCAACGTCGTTCCCACCACAACCAATGCAGATAGCTTAACAGTGCCTGAACACACAAATCCGACCTGCTCACTTGCAAATAACGGTGTGGACAGTCAGAACCAAAGATCATATTTGAGAAACAAATCGGATTTGCCTGCAGTCTGAACAAAGCCTTTGATATATTACACAAAAAAAACATTTTAAGTGTTACAATGCATCCACCATACCATCACTATGACCTTTACCCCAATAGAAAGCAGCACCGTCACCCTGTAATTGGCACTGAGGAGTCTAATGGGTTGTCTCTTAAACCAGACATCACCTGTAAATACACTGCAAATACGCAAAATAAATGTCTTTCTGAAATGAAAACAGAAATTAGAGACACTCCTCCCAGCTGGAGATGTCCTCAATGTTCAGTTAGCCACTCTGTAACTGTCACTTGTTGAAAAACAATTTTAATATACTCTGCTCAGCAATGTGATTACATTGGTGGTTGTTTTCTGACTCATCTCTTGTCTTCCACAAACAAGGAAACATGGGAAATGAGTTTTTAACGCTTTAACAGTTAGCATGATAGAACGCTTCAGATGTCTCGAGTTATGACGGGACGTCTCCAAAGTGTGTTTACAAATACACTGCTGACTTTTTATCTTTGACTTTGAGTAACGAACACTACTGTACAAGCCCTAAACACTCAATATGCTATAAACCACCACATATTTAGCCTTCCACACTGTAGACTGCATACATTAGACTGATTTTCACCCGGGAAATAAAGGTATTTATATCACCAAAGTATTTCTGCTGAATTGGCAGAAAGATAGTGTCAGAGGAGCGAGTTTGACTTACTTACACATCAGTATCAACATGGGCTTCTCTGGGGCTCACAGGAATTAAGTCTCAAGATGATGCAGGGTAGCCAGTGGGGGCAAAGCCATAATTTGCAGGGTTCATGTAGCATACAAAAGCCCAGGGATGGAGTTATCGTTTGTGCTCCATCTTTGGCAAAGGCAGCTAAGTCAAATAGACTGTTAAAAAGGCCAACTAAATGCCTGCTGCCTCATTGATTATCGTCCAGGGAGTTATTTATTATTAAAATTTGCTGTATTATTCATGTCTGTCTGCCTCACCTCTCTCTCTTTCTTTCTTTTCTGTTTATCTCTCTCTCGTTCTCGCTCTCTCTGTCTCTCTCTCCCTCTCTCTCTCTCTCTCCAGCCAAGCTGAGGGAATCATGTTTTGACCCAGGTGTGGTTCTGAATGGGACCAGATTGGGATCTGATTATAAGCTTGGCTCTACTGTCACCTTCTATTGTGAGGCTGGATACGTTTTGCAGGTACAAAAACTGAAAACAATTTCAACAGTCATGCGCTATAGGTAATTTAAGGGTATTTTCAGCCATATTGCCCATGCAGTTGAAGAACTGCACAGGCAAGATAGATAGATAGATAGATAGATAGATAGATAGACGTGTCCATCATAAATACATGGATAAATGCTGATTTTTTTCTTACTGTAATGTGATGGGGTTTTTTTGTTATTTTTAGGGTTATTCTACTCTAACCTGCAGTATGGGAGACGATGGCAGACCTGGATGGAACAGAGCATTACCTAGTTGTCAAGGTAACACACACAAACACACACACACTCACACCCACACAAACAAACACACATACACACACACACACACACACACACAAACATGCACACAACACACACATACCTGAGTGTAATAGAGCATCACCTTGTTGTCAAGTTAACACACACACATAAACTCATACATATACAAACACGCACACTTTCTAAGGATAGTCATCAGCCATCATCATGCATGACTAACTGTGATAATCGCACTGCTCAACTTGCCATGTCTATATATCAGAAACTCAAATACAGAGATATCACCCCATACACTACACTACACTACACTACACTACACACACACATATACACACATGCACACACACACACACACACACACACACACATGCACACACACACACACACACACACACTTGCTTACTTACATACGTATACATACATACTTATTCTAGTATCAACAATCTGTTTTCTCTGTATTTCTGTGTATGTGTGTGTATGTGTGCGTCTGTCTGTCTATCTCTGTGTGTACGTGTGCGTGTGTGTGTGTGTGTGTATATCCTGTCTCCAGCTCCATGTGGCAGTCGGTCTACAGGTTCAGAGGGGACTGTTTTATCTCCAAATTTCCCCAGAAACTATACTGCTGGACACAGCTGTATTTACTCTATATCTGTACCTAGAGAGTTTGGTAAGTTTATTCAGACACACACACACACACACACACAAACACAGACACTCCTGCATGCACACACGGCATTCCATTCAATGGGATTTTGTACCAGACAATACCATAAATATATATATATAGATGAAGAGGTTTCTTTTTTTTCTTTTTTTTGGATTACACAGTCCATCAGGTGAGAAGGTGTTGACTAAAGAGCTGGTTCTTTAGCCTTTTCTTAAAGATTGAGAGGGACTCTGCGGATCGAATGGAGTTTGGTAACTCGTTCCACCACCGAGGAACCACAGAAGAGAAGAGTCTGGCTAGAGACTTAGGGCCTTGTTGTGGTGGCAGCACCAGGCGCCGTTCCTTGGCAGAGCGTAGTGGGCGGGAGGGAGCGTAGACCTGAATGAGGGAGTTCAGGTAGGTCGGAGCCGTTTTGGTTGCTGCTTTGTAGGCGAGCATCAAGGACTTGATGCGGGCAACAACTGGGAGCCAGTAGAGGGATATGAACAGCGGAGTGACATGTGCTCTTTTGGGCTGGTTGAAGACCAGATGCGCCACCACGTTCTGGATCATCTGCAGAGGTTTGAGCGTACATACTGGGAGCCCTGCCAGTAAGGAGCTGCAGTAGTCAAGGCGTGATATTATAAGCGCCTGTACCAGGAGTTGTGCTGCATGCTCTGACAGGAAGGGTTTGATCTTCCTGATGTTGTACAGGGCAAATCGGCATGACCGAGCAACAGAAGCCTCATGCTCCTTAAAGGTTAGTTGGTCATCAATCATGACACCCAAGTTTCTGGCAGACTTTGCGGGAATGAGCTGAGCTGATTCGAGCTGGATACTGATCTGTTGTTGTACAGAGGGACTGGCTGGGATGACAAGGAGCTAGTCTTTGACAGGTTAAGCTGAAGGTGGCGTTCCTTCATCCATGCCGAGATGTCGGCGAGGCATGACATCCGTGCCGAGACTGTGGGGTCATCTGGCGGGAAGGATAGGAGGAGCTGGGTATAGTCAGCATATGAATGGTATGAGAAGCCATGTGAGCAGATGACTGCACCAAGTGAGGTGGTGTATATTGAAAAGAGAAGGGATCCAAGCCCTTCCCCTCTCCAAGACACTCTAAAGGATCTCCCTGAGAGGTAGGACTCAAACCAGCGGAGAGCAGATCCTGAGAAGCCAAGCTCAGTGAGTGTGGAGAGGAGGATTTAGTGGCCTGATTTAGTGGAATTGAATACTTGTCTTTACTAAATGAAGGGACAACACAGTTGGTCGAGTAAAAACTACAATAAATACAGTCATTATAATACATTCTTCATTCTGTCATTCTCTCATTCTTTGATGTTATATATGACTTTGTACAGAAATGTATAACTGTCTATATTGTAGGTGGACAAAATAGTCGGGAGAGTGAAACCTATAATCACAATATTCTTTCTCATGTATTTTCTTATTGTTCGAACTTTACTGAATGAACTAAGATGACTTTAAACATTCTCTGATTTTACTGGGGACACTCTGGATCCCCCTTAAGGACCCTTTGGGGTTCTTAGATTATACTTTGAAAACCACTGGAGATATTACACATGATCAAAAGACTCTAGCTGGGCACTTATTTGATTCCAGGACAGGGTTTCATCATTGAAATGACATTTAAAGATGAGGCTGTTTTTATCTTACCGCGTTTGATCACTGGTCCTTCAGCCAGTCATAACTGACACGTTATGAAGATATGAATATTGTAGAAGATTGTTCACATAAAGCATGGCTTCGTCGGGAGTGTGGTGTCATTTTTCTAGTCGTGACCGCTGGGAAGGTTACTCTCAAAATGTAATCTCTTTCAAATTACTGGTTATTGGCATGAAATAGTTATCAGTAAAATCATCCGCTGGAATATTTAAACTCAGTAAGGTAATCCAATTATTTTCACTTTATTTTGGGTTACTTTCCCTCCAAAATCCATTGAAGATACAGTTAAACAGTTTAATCCAATTTATCAACTGTAATTTGAATAATAATATAATTTCATGCAAAGTGTATCCAGTATCATTTTCAAGATGTGTAAGTTTACATTTGTGTCTATAATACCATGTCACAACATCACATATTAACATCTAAATTAGAGGTTGACCGATTATTCGGTTCGACTGCCTAACCAGGTGTGACTTGAACTTTTATAAACAATCAGTAATTGGTGGATATGAGTGTCGATGATGTCCAATTATGCCCCGTGGCGTTATGAATAAATAGCAGCGTTCCCTGAGGCTGTTGATGGTTGCTGTCTCGTTACATTTGCGTTGAGGCTTTTGGAGTGTCAGTTCCATGTAGAAGTGTTGACTGGGAGAAGCTAAGATTTGTTTGCCCTACATATTGTATAAGACACACAGACAGCCTCCCTGCACCTCCCACACAGAGAGAGAGAGAGAGAGATTGTGAGGCTTGTTTTGTTAACTTGTAGTGCTGTAGCTTCACACCATGCCCAGATTTGTTTTGATCAGCCATCATCCTCATAGAAGTTATGCATATGTAATAAATGTGATCTTGAGCTGGGAAGTGAGAACTGAAGTCCGTTGTGTGCCAGAAAAACATGCAATGGTCATTTTTTTCCCTAATATATCTGTAATTTATGTTTTCACAGCAGGTAAAGTTACCATTTTTGTGAGATTAGTGTAATCCTGTTTTATGTGATCTGTTATTCCCAAACTTAGGACAGCAACCTGTGTGAAAGGCAGATGATGATGTTGTTTAGGAAGAAAATAAGTGAGGGAGAGAGACAGAGAGAGAGAGAGAGAGAGAGAGAGAGAGAAAGGAATGTCTTTACGAAAAAAGTCTAAAATCAGAAAAAAAAAAAAACACTGAAGAAGGAAGCTCTGAATTAATGAGGCAAAGAGAGTTAATATTAATGCTGCTGTAGTTCATTTCCAGAGAAACTCAAAAGGAGCTGTCAAACTGGAAAACAATGTTTGTGTATGTGTGTTAAAGAGAGAGCGAGAATGGGAGAATGAGAGAATGAGACAGCATGCATGTGTTTTGTCTGTGTGAGTGGAAGTTTTAGAAAAGGTTGTGTTTGTGTGTGTGTGTGTGTGCGTGCACTTTCTACAATCTGCAATGCAGAAAGATTTTCAGTACTGAGGCATGTGTTTAACTCAGTATGGGACAACGCTGCTGTGATCACTTAGCTCTGTGTGTGGCATGTGTGTTTGTATGTGTGTGTGTGTGTGTGTGGTCCTTAGTTATCACAGCATGAGAGGAATCCATTGAGATGTCTTGGCAGTGTGTAAGCTTGCGCCTGCGTGCATGCGTCATGAGTTAATGTGTGTGTGTGTGTGTGTGTGTGTGTGTGTGTGTGTGTGTGTGAGTCTTCCTGTCTCAAACTATGCTGCTTTTGAGACATTTTACCCGTGAACTCCTCCACCTGGTCTGTGGTATCTAGATATCACTGACTGACCCAGCGGGGAATGGTGGAGACACAAATCACTTTCCTTCAGAATACATGGGGAGGGCTTTTAACTATTTCTGCTGACAGGCAGAATCCCGCCATTCTTCATGTCCGCTCAACACCCAACCCCCGTCCGCATCCACACCTCCAAGCACTATCATGGCTATAAGTATACACCAGACTTGGCTAACAAGCTACAGTAGCTCTGTGCTTTTCATCTACCCTATAAAAGCTATTTCAAACTGATAGTTTTACTGTCAGGCTCCCACCTTGCCTTCCCTTGAACTCTGACACCTGCAGGGGCAACTCAGCGTCAACCAATAATTAGAATTGTGTTGTATTTTTTTTTATTTTATTTTATTATAAGCTCAGGATTTACAGAAAATCAGATATCTTTTGTGAGTCAGAGCAACATTTTAGCGAAAGTCGGATCAGGTTTCAAAAGAACTCCACAGAGGGAGAGAAACAGCACTGTTTAAAGTGACCAGTGACCTTCTTATAGCCGAATACCCTTGGCAATGTTCAAATTTAATCCTTTACACCTCAGCCTGAGGGTCAAGTAATAGAGAGAGAGTGAGAGAGAGTGAGAGAGAGATGGGGGGGGGGTAAAGAGAGAGAGGGAGTGAGATAGAGAGGGATAAAGAGAGGGAGAGAGGAGAGTGTGTGTGCGTGGGTTCATGTGAATGTGCACTGGTGTGTGTCAAGTGCAAGTGGAGGGGGAGCTAGCTCCATTGAGGCTGAACTAAATGTAATTTATCCTAAAGGACCTTTCTTTTTCCGTGAGCTGCAGACAAACAGAGATTCCCCTTCGTATGAGTACGACTACGCTACCTTCATATTTATGTCTTGGTAGCATTTCACTTATGATTGGCTTGAAGACACAGTGATCGCAAACATGAGAGAGAAAATTGGAAGAATGCGAGTGAATGTGGGTCCATATGGATTGCATCCTGGTGGCTCAGTGGGCTAAGGCGAATACTATGAACTTGTGACACCATGGGTTTGACAGCTCACCATCTGTGTCATATGCCATTCACTCCCACTCTGTCCCGTCTTTCCTGCCACTCCACTCTATATAATAAAGTAGAAATGCCATGAAATACAGTAGAGGAGACTTGGGGACAGAAAAGCATCGTGCCAAACTGTCATGTGTTGACAAATGTAAGCCAAATTTTGCCAGCGCTAGCATTTTCCACATTAGCTGACAATGTTGATGCACCGTAGCCAACAGACTGGGGAGGCAGTGCATGATGGAGATAAGGTGATGTTTTGGCTATTAAGTGTCATGATTTGTAATTTTGTGCCAATATTTGGCTTCAAATAGAAGTTGACACACCAGCTTAATGACATTTAAATTAGGCATTACAGTTTGAATTCATCACTGGGAGGTCAGGCACAGACAGTGGCACGGAATGATAATTCACAACCATTCAAGTGTGGTTTACTTCTCTCTCTATCTGTCTTTTTTTTCTTGTCTGTCTTGTCTCTAGTCCTCTTTGGTCAGTTTGTGTTGTTCCAGACTTCTCTGAATGATGTGGTCGAAATCTACGATGGACCCACTCAGCAGAATACGCTGCTGTCTTCTCTCTCTGGGTCTCACTCTGGTAAGTATCGATGGATGAATGGATAGATAGATCACAAAGTTCACCACTAAAGCCCTAACCCTCTCTCCCTCTCTCTGTATCTAGGTGAGTCTCTCCCTCTGAGTTCGGGTAACCAGATCACCATAAAGTTCACCACAGTCGGCCCAGAAACCGCTAAAGGATTCCACTTTGTCTACCAAGGTCAGCCAAACACAGCGAGGTCAATAGTACACTGCTGTCAAAGGAAAACCTCTTATGGCCACAAAATAAACATTATAGGAATCAAAAACAGCCTTTTTTCAGACTGGTGGAGAGTACTAAAATTTAGGTTTCACAGGCCTCTAAGTTCGCAGAACTAAGCCCATAAAGTAAAGTATAAACTTAACTTAAAGGAATAGTTCACCAAAAAATGAAAATTCTGTCATCATCTACTCACCCTCATGCCAGTTGAAAGGTTGCCAGCACAACTCCATAGCAGCCTTCTCCAAAACAACTGAAGTCAGTGGGGACCAGTTCTTCAGAGTTCCAAAAAGACCTACAATATATTTACACCATCATTTAGTGCAACTTAACTACAGCTGATTGATTTGCAACAAATAATGGTGTATAGGTCTTTCTATTCACAGTGTGATTGTTTGGCTGTTTTTGTTTTGGAACTCTAAAGAACAGGTCCCCATTGACTTCAGTTGTTTTTGAGAAGGCCGCTACGAAGTTGTGCTGGCAACCTCTCTGTGTGTTATATGGACTAACAAATTTCACCTGTGTTTCATTTGACATGAGGGTGAGTAGATTGAGTAGATGACAGAATTTTCATTTTTGGGTGAACTATTCCTTTAAGTAAAAACATAGACAACACCAACTTTTACCTTGTTAACAAGTTTTTCCACAATAGCAGTGAATTGTATGTGTGTGTAGAAATGGTTGTTACCCCAAACCCTTTGCTTTCAATTTGATATCACAGTTGTTATTTTGTGGTGGCCATTTTGGGCACATATTTGGTTTAATTCAATCGGGGACACATAAAATCACAAAGGAAAGAAACTCTGTGATAGGGGAACGATTAACCAGTTAAACTCCTATTGAAGTGGTAAACTGCTAACATCGACACGTTTTAATGCTTGTTTGACATCTTTTTTATGTCTGCAGCTGTACCGAGGACCAGTTCCACCCAGTGTAGTTCAGTCCCCGAGCCGCGGTTTGGGAAGCGTCTTGGCAATGACTTTGCGGTGGGCTCCGCGGTGCAGTTTGAGTGCAACCCCGGCTACGTTCTGCATGGCTCCACCGCCATACGGTGTGAGAGTGTACCGGACAACTTAGCGCAATGGAACGACACCCTGCCGACATGTATAGGTAAATATAAATCCAAATCCCTCTCTCTCTGTCAAATAAAGTATAAAATGCCTAAAATAAATCTAAAAAAAAAAAAAAAAAGCCCAGCATTGATCGAGCCTAACTGCATCAAAGCCAGTACACAGGGTTGGTGACTAATGTAACCTCCCGCCTCTGTCTTGCTGTAGCTCTCTGTGGAAATGGCACACACACACACACACACACACAGTCTTACTTATGTCACTTGGGGTATTTACATAGACTTACGTTCATTTCCTGGAGACTTACCCTAACCCTAACCATAACCACTACTTGCCTAAACCTAACCCTTACCCTAACCTTAACCTAACCCTAACATTAACCTAACCTAACCCTAACCTTAACCTAACCCTAACATTAACCTAACCTAACCCTAACCTTAACCACTGACCCAAAAATCAGCATTTTACCAATTGGGGACACGGCTTTTGTCCCCAGTTGCACAAGCCGTCCCCAATCAACTGTTCTTAAGTCTGGTGTGTGTCCCTGAAAGTGACTTAAGTCATACCCACACACACACACACACACACACACACACACACACGCACGCACGCACACGCACACACACACACACAAACTGTAACCTTTCTCCTCTCTTCTGACCTGGCAACCTGTCTGCTCACTATTCTCTCTCTCTCTCTCTCTCTCTCTCTCTCTCTCTCTCTCTCTCTCTCTCTCTCTCTCTCTCTCTCTCTCTCTCTCTCTCTCTCTCTCTCTCTCTCTCTCTCTCTCTCTCTCTCTCTCTCTCTCTCTCTCTCTCTCTCTCTCTCTCACAGTTCCCTGTGGGGGCGTGCTGACGTTTCGTCGTGGGACTATCCTGTCGCCTGGCTACCCAGAGCCGTATGACAACAACCAGAACTGCGTGTGGAAGGTCTCTGTTCCAGAAGGGGCTGGAATACAGGTAACGCCCGTTCCACTGCTTCCTGTTTGATCTACCTATCATTGGCTAGAATGCTGAGCGGGCAGGATGTCAGAGAAGATAAGATAGCTTTGGATGGATGAATGGTTGGATGTTTGGTGAGATAGAGCGACCATCCAGAGATGAGTGGATAGGATCTAAATGTAAGAGATAATGCCTGATTGTGTGGAAGCGAAACCATTCTCACGGACAATACAAAGGCAAAGATGCCTCCGACACAAAGTGGAGTCTGTTACTGTTTAACAGACACATCAGAACATATTTTCCCTTTACAGAACATCACATCCAGTCAGCTTGTCCCAAACCACCATTAGTCTCTTTCTCTGTCAATTCAAATATTCTTTATTGTCAAAAAATATACCAAGCTCACACATCTTATTTTTGGTTGTTTGTTGTTTATTGACAGTTTTTATTAAACATTTATATTAGGAATACTCTGATGTCATATGTTTCACCCCCTTTACCAGATTGGGGGAGTTTGTAGAATAGAATAGATCATACCAAATGCAATCAAAGGCCAATTCGAATGTTTTATTGAAGACAACAAAACAAACCAAGGAAAAAAAACAATAATCTCTCTCTCTCTCTCTCTCTCTCTCTTTATATATCTCTCTTCTCTCTCTCTCCAGATACAAGTGGTGAGTTTTGCTACAGAGCATAACTGGGACTCTCTGGATTTCTACGATGGAGCTGACAACCACGCACCAAGACTAGGCAGCTACTCTGGTAACCCATTGTTTTAGTATCTTTTTGAGAGCGAGTGTGAAATTTACTGAGATGTTGTGGTCAATAACATCATGGCTTTGATTTGGTTTCACAAGCGCCTGCAATGTTTGCCATTTAAAAAAAGTCTCCATTGCCACATGATCTTCAATATCATTTCATAAAAATAGTTGAATCATTGAGTAGAAACGGCTCAGATGTGTCATGGGACAAAAATAAAACACCGTAGCCTGTGCCCAGACAACGTTGGACAGAAGTTTTCAGAGAAAAGCAACATATACACAAAGTTACAGTAAATGGCTTTACCTACTTAATCTACTGTCCAATGCTGATAGCTGCAATTACTTTGGTAGTGAGATTGACTAGCCAGGAGTATACTTCTCCACCTCAGGACTAGGTGTGTTCCTAAATCAACTTTACTGAGATGGCCTGTCACATAGCTGTACAGGACCAGTTAGAGTGGAATGTATCGGTTGAAAGAATTTGCGGTCAGGACCAGTCACACAAACATACATAACGTAAAATAAAAATGAAGAAAAAAAGCAACATTGTAAATATTATGACACCCGAGCATAGCAGACAGATACTTGGCACGCAAATGCAACTCAAAAAAATAAAAATAAAACCATATTTGCCATTGCACGTTTGTCATTGTTTATATTTTGAGCTGTACGAGAGTCGGCCTCGCTGCTGGCCATGCAGCTCCCTGCTAGGAAGCCAACCTGTTGATAAAAATTTTAATTAGAAGTTAACTGGTTCCATTTTGCCTCTCCCAGCAGGGGCTGAGGAACACACCCAGTGACACCTGCTTGTTTATCTGAGATTCATTCAAAGACATATGGGGAGGTTTTGTAGCATAGCTAGGATTGGATTTTTCCTAACCAACCATGACTTGTCAAACATGCTAATTGCAAAAGTGAAATACTCACACTGCTAAATGTTCCATAAATTTACCACACAATGTTCTGGGCTTCATCTTTTTAATTGACTTTCATGGAAAGAGCAGGTGTTATTTTCAAAATTACTCTACTTTTAACAGTTATAATTGATCAAATACCAACAATATAACAATCAAAGCAATGTAAAGTATCAAACAGAATGGCATGTGATACAATGATTCCTCATCATGATTGAGCTATTAAGCTCAATCATGATACTCAAATATTGCTCTTCTATGTAATGCAAATTTTTGGCAGGCATGTTGCTGTTTTGCAAGACATTCCTCTGGATTCGTTCACTGGTGTGATTCCAGTGGCAGCCTGCAGGGGGAGCCGTGGCCTTCAGGGGATACTCGGACTGCTTTTAGGGAAAGAAAGTCCTTGGGTCGCCCTCCCGCTATTGCATTAAATGATCTATGCGAAAAGGCTCGACATCGCCATACTGAATTGGATCTGAAATTATATTATTGACAACAATGAAATTAACATGACAGTGATTCCCTTTCTATATAAAAGAGAACATCTTCCTTTTGTGATTGTAATACATGCAGGCTAACAATGAAACTCAGTTTTTACAAGGGTCAATTGCAATTGTTAATTAATAACGCTATCTATTCAAAAATGACTGTTATGGTTAAGTTCATGCAGTTTATTATTCATCGTCATGTATCATTCAACATTTCATATTTTTTTTTATTTTTCAGTATGATAATGAATGAGATTTTCTCTGGAATGTGAACACGACCAGCAGGGGAGCTGCTGCATAGTGTTCAAAAATCTGCTAATTAATTCTCTTCACAACAGGCAACTTCTATTGCGTCCTAATTTAGATCCAGAGGAATGTCTCGCTATCTTTCATAAGTTTTCCTGACACGCCTGTCATTCATGAATGTCAAAATAAACAACATCATGTAAATCCAAATAAGCTTTGCCCACAACTCATTGGCCCTTGGAAAAGTAAACTCCACAAGTGGCTAATATTAGAAGATGTTGTTACTCCCTTTACAGTCACATCTTGAAGCTAAGCCAAGACACTGACATTTTCACCGAGAAGGAGCTTAGAGTAGGTTAATGTTCCTTTACATTACAGTGCAACATCTAGCCAACACTATGCTATTCTGGAGGGCCTTCACAGAATTACACTGTTGAACTTTTCCAGCGTTGCTTCAGTAATATGGTATCATTTTTCACTTTGTACTTTCCCTTGCCACGCTAAGTAGGTCAAGCCAACATTTGAAAAGTGGTTTCAAATAAAACAGATGCCTCAAATAAAAGTAATCCCTCTCTCCCTCCTTCAGAAATACTTCACAAACTAAACAAAGTGAAAATGTAGGTTTGGGAGGCCTTTGTTGTTTTCTTTGCTGTCGGATAACTAAAGATGATTTGCTCTCAAACCTCTGTTGAAATATGAAAAAATGTGATCAAGCTCTTCTGCTGCTCTCTTTCTCTCCCCCTGCTTTCAGGCACCACCATCCCCCCTCTGCTGAATAGTACATCTAACAACCTCTATCTCAGCTTCAGCTCTGATATTAGTGTCTCAGCTGCTGGCTTTCACCTGGAATATACAGGTAGCGTGTTTGTTTCTATCTTGTCTCTATGCTATATTTATCCTACATATGCATAATGATTGTCTGACACACTCTGATCATGTTTGTTTGACTTTTTTTTTCAGCTATTGGGCTGGAGTCATGTCCAGAGCCCCAGACTCCAAACTATGGAATTAGACAGGGAGACAGATATATGGTGGGAGACGTCGTACAGTTTTCATGTGAACAAGGATACTCTCTTCAGGTAAAAATACAACTTGTGTATCATCTTGTATAAATTTATATTGGTTAGACAGACAGAGGGACAAATGTGTGTTGGGAGATGTCCAGTTCACTTGAGAGCAGACACATGCATTACAGCTAAGTGGCAGTTGTTTTTGTATTTAATGCAGACCAACTGGCAGAAATGCATCTGAAACAATGAAAAGTCATTCAGCCTTTCAGATGTGCAGCCACTCTCTCTTTTTATCCTCCGGCTGCGCTACTTAAGGAATCAAACCAAGAACTATTTAAACAGCGACTGCAGAAGGAAACCCCACTCTCGGGTGGTTTACCCAACTCTTACTGAACGTACAGCTCTGGTGTGGTTTGCACAGCTCCTGAATAATGTATGTCTCTGGTGTTGTCTGCCCAACTTCTGTACAGATTACAGCTCTGGTGTAGGCTGGCCCACCTCCTGCTTAATATGCAGCTCTACATTGCATCATCAATGATATAAAATGACTTAGGTTTTCATAGGAATGCATGAATATTATTGTTCAGTAGACAAAATGACAGTTTTTAAGTCCTTTATTTAATGTATTTAGTAAGTAAAGGATACCCTACTCTGGTCTGGGTTACCGGGTGTAGGGGTTTTTAGGGTGTCACCAACCCCAGTATAATGTACAGAGTCATTTTCCAACTTTTGTATGATAATGGATCATCTGGGGTTTTTTTTATTTCCAGGGCAATGCCCACATCACCTGCATGCCTGGACCTGTGAGGAGATGGAACTATCCTGTACCACTATGTCTTGGTAGGTATGCTCACACACTCACACCCACACCCACACCCACACCCACACACACACCCACACCCACATACACACACACACACACAGATCCACACACACACATGAAGATGATCTTAATGCATATAGGCCTGGTTCTACTAAGATGCTTACTGTGACTTTTTGGTAATTGAGCTGTTTGATCCTTTGATATGTTAAAGCTTTTGACATGATGCAAAGCTCGCTCTGATTCTACAATAAACATACACAGTGTGCTAAAGCATTAGCACGCACTGAGGCAAACTAAGCAAATCCTGGACACACATCTAGTTGCACAATGGTAATTTGATCAAGAAGCATATTTATTAAAATCTCAGTATTTGTGTATTTAATTCAAAACAAGGCAAAAAGTCAGGTTGAAGATACTGAAGTCTTCAATAACTATTGTCATTTAAAAGGAGAAGCGTGACTGTTTGTTGTACTCAATAAAGTCAGCCTCCTGCTTTTGATGTGGTGCTGCTTTCAACACTGAACCACTATTCTCCTTTTTTTGTGTGTGTGTGTGCGCGTGTGTGTATGTGTGTGCATGAATGTGTGTGCGTGAATGTGTGTGTGTCTCCAGCCCAGTGTGGTGGATCTATGACTGATGTGAGTGGAGTGATTCTAAGTCCTGGTTACCCCGGCAACTATCCCAGTGGATTAGACTGCACATGGACAGTCAACTTACCTGTCGGCTTCGGTAAGAAACACAACTTGGCACACTTTGGGCAGAAATGGTGTGGGTTCTCGGTTGGTCTGTCTGTCTATATATATATATTTATATCTGTCTAGCTGTTTTTCTATCTCTCTGTCCCTCAATATATCTGTTATTTATTGATTCACTCACTTATTCACTCACTCAATTAATCAGTCAATCAATCAGTCAATCAGTCAAGTCTTTGTATGGCCTAAGCCGTGTATACTTTTAGGACAGTCTGCGAAGGATGTTCAATTCACACTGTTCAGTGTCAGCTGTTATTGCCAGCCTTTCTATGAGTCTATTGTTGTTTGCTGTAAATAACATAAGCCATGTGCTTTTCTTAGGTATCCATCTGCAGTTTCTGAACTTCTCCACCGAAGCGATCCATGATTACTTAGAGATCCGTAGTGGAACGCTAGAGACCGGCTCAGTCATTGACAGGTTCAGCGGACCAGTCATCCCCAAGCCTCTGTTCAGCACCACCCACCAGACCAGCTTCTTCTTCCACAGTGACTACTCACAGAACAAACCAGGGTTCCACATCACATATCAAGGTAAATATTACTACTGTTGTCACTACTAGCTTTAAGGCTACATCTTCTTTCACAGTGACAACACAGCTGGGTAATTTGCTTGGCAGAAAAAACACAGCAGCAGACGTCTCTTCATAGGCTGGATGTCTGACTGCGCTGTATGCTTGGCTAAAAACAGCAACTGTTTACAACCTGGAAACTTTGTTGCTAGATTTAGAGAATTGTCTGGCTGTGACTTTATTTCTCAGAAGTGACAAGCGACTAACTACTTTTTTCAGACCATGGGGAAAAATGTCCCCAAAGCATTTGGCAACAAATTCAGGGTGGCTACAGGTCTTCATTTTCATGCTGATTTCAGTGATGAAATTGGTGTTATATTTCATTCTAACTGGCCTTAAAAATGTCTTGAGAAGTCTTAGCTTTACCTTGGCAAAACTTGAAGATACCCTGAAATTGGTACGCCTGATCCCACTCATATGCAAATTAGCCTATGAATGTCATCTGTCACCTCACAGCAGGGGCACCACCAACAACCCATTTTAAACTCAGAAATAACCTGACTACAGTGTTATCGCTATTATTATTATTTCCACTACTATTATTGCTACTACCAATTACTACAGTCAGTACACGTTACAGACCAATGCAGCCTGCATGCCATGACTTTGTTAAGTATTTGTACAGTGAGTTTTGGCAGCATACTCTTGTAGCTTTGAATGTGAAAAGTCACAGTGACTTTTAGGTTGAATGGCAGACTATCAGATTTAATTTGAGAGTATATCAGATGAACTCAGAAGGTACTACATTCCTTTTTTTTTTCAGAAGACACCACAACAAATAACGAAACGCATAACAGAGAAACCCCCAAAATCTAAAATAGTCAATATTAGCGTTGGACGTAGTTAAAGTTAAAGCAATCATCATACACCCCTATTCATTTTCACATTAGATTTAGAGTTTTGTCTACTTCTCTTGTCATTGGTTGCACCTTGACTAACTTGCATGCCTGTATTCCTTGACTTAGTGGTGATTCCTATGGCTGATTTTTTTTGGTTTGCCATTTCCATGTGTTGTTGCTCATTTTGATTGTAAAATTGTTCCCATGTCTGTACTGCCATTTTGATTTGTTGTTCAATTACTGGCTGTTTTTATTGGTTGTTCAATGCCTCAATGGTTGTATTTATTGGCTCTATGACTGACTTTGTTCTGTTCAGTATGATTGCAGTGCACCCTCACAAGACAATTGCACGTATCATTTACCTACTGCTGCAGTTCTTGGACATTTACTGACTGGTCCTGTGTTGTCATTAACTATCCTCCTTAACTGACATTTTGATGGGTTATTATCTGTCCAGCCTACCAGCTCCAGAGTTGTCCAGACCCTCGGCCATTTCGGAACGGCATTGTGATCGGCACAGATTTCAGCGTTGGAATGACGGTGTCGTTTGAATGTCTGCCTGGCTATTCTCTGATTGGAGAGGCTTCACTGACATGTTTACATGGAATCAGCAGGAACTGGAACCACCCATTACCACGATGTGAAGGTAATACAGCTGTGGTTATCACTAAGTATTACTATGTCAGAATGACAGTGTTGTTCGAATGTCAGCTCGGATGTTCTCTTGATCCGAGAAGTCGTACATGTTGAGAGCTAGAACTGAAATCGCCCAGTACCACACTGTGAAGGTAATACATCTAGTGTTAGTAGTTTTATTGCTGCTAGTGTTAGTGCTTGAAATTGAATATCTCACTTCCTCAGACAGGCATCATTTGCATTTACATGGATTCTGCAGCAAATGGGACCATCTTATACTGGAGTCTGAAGGAAATGAAAGTATATACTTCTCTACTACAGGTTTAGCCATGGTAGAAGTCCCATGCACTTTGTACTTTGCTGCACAGCCTCTGGACTGTTGCTCTGTGCCCAACAGGAGTTGTTGGGAAGCCATCGATCTCCCTGGCCGTCCCGAAGAACATCCTCACTTCTGAATGCTTTTTAATAGCATTTTAGTGATGATATCACTGCTATTATGAATATTGGTAATGTTGTTTCTTATTGTTCTCTGGCTCTCTGTAGAGGTAACATTACATCATTAAATGGAGCATCATTAATCTTACTCCTGGCTGTCCAGTAGAACACTAAGTTTGAGGACTGTTTTTATGTTATATCTGTTTAATGGGTGCATTATCATTATGCGTACCCACCAACCTGCCTTCTGAAAATGAGCACAGTTTTTTACCTGTAGGAACGTGGAAGGAACCCAAAATGCAGAGTATGCGTGACACACCAGCACAAAAAACTCATACAAGACTAATAACATACAAATGAGAATTGCTCTAAAATATATGAAATTAATGGGAGAAATTACATTACGAGGGAGAAAGGGGTAAAATAAATCTGGGGGAAATGAGAGAGGTGGCAGGCATGTTGTTATTCTGTATTTCCAGCTAATTGTGGCGGTAAAATAATATAATTGCACGGAACATATTCCCCCTCTAACCTAAGAATTAGTCTAACTTCTCCGACTGTGCTGTTGTGCTGTTTAATAACTGCTCATTAATCTAATTGCTGTTCATATTTATTTTCTAGCATTATTTGGAGGTGATGTACAATGAGTCATTGAATGGGAACATCTACTGCCCTTGTCATCCTGTTTGATGTGTAGGCTTCAGAGCTCTAACTCTTATATAATGAGCCTTGATTTAGAATAATACTGTTAATATTCTGTCTTATAGCTCTCAGCAGTGGTAACATCACATCCATGACTTGAAACAACCACTCTCCCGAGGAATACCTAAGCCTCAGAACTGTAATAAAAATGTAATGACAATTTATTAAGGGTATTATTGGTAATAATATTATGTCATAGCGCTCTGCAGTGGTCATCACGTCAGTGGGTGGAAATATGGAAATGCGTACCGTCCTGGTCACCCAGACGATTACTCAAGCTTCATAACTGTGATATTAACTTAATGGCAATTTATTAAGGGGTAATACTGTTAATATTCTATCTTACAGCTCTCTGCGGTGGGAACATCACATCGTTAAATGGAACCATCTACTCCCCTGGTCACCCAGAGGAATACCCTAACTTCCAGGACTGTGTCTGGAGTGTGAGAGTTCCTCCTGGCCATGGGATTTACATCAACTTTACTGTACTGAGCACTGAGCCCATATATGACTACATTACCGTCTGGTAGGTATTATTCTTGTTACCGTTCTCACTCTGCTTGTGAACCAACACTCCTGTTCATCCTCATATTTGTGTTGCTTATTCCTCTTCTTCTTCTCTACCAATCTCTGTCATCTAACTGCTTCTTCATGCTTCATACTTCTTCCTTCTTCCTTCTTTCGTCTTTTTCTTCTTCTTCTTCTTATTCTTCTTCTTCTACTTCTTCTCCTTCTTCTTCTTCTTTTTCTTCTTCTTCTTCTTCTTCTTCTTTGTCTCCTTCTTCATCCAGCGTTAATCTGTGCAGATTTCTCAGGAAATCAAATTCTAATTTAAATATGCTTTATTGGCGTTACAGGAAAGAAACCAATGTTGCCAAAGCAATACAGTATATCAGTTATGAATCAATATTTTCACATTAAATCTGAAAATCAGTCAGTTTTTTTCTCTACTTTTTTCTTAATATTTTTTGAGAGATTTTGCTTAGCTTACACATGAATGATGGGGCTAAATCCATGGTAGCTGATGCACTTTATACATTTCTGTTGTATTTCAAGTCAATTACTTGCCTCGAGTATGGCTTCGATTCTATTCATAGTCTTGAAGGTATACTCCATGCTACACACATACACACACTTTCTCTCTCACACAAGATGTCATGCTCTTTAACATTTTCTCAGAGCTGACCACTAATTGGCTGAATTCCTGCAAGAGTTACCATGACTACAGACATCTCTCCTTTAATATGGTTACTCTGACATACTGTTTTTTCCTTCTTGTCATTTTGTCTTACCCACATTTCTCTCTCTTCCTCCGTCTGTTTCTCTTTCTCTCACTCTCTCGTTCAGTCTTATATGTTATATATCTTGCTCCCTCTACCTGCCTAGTGCTGACTTCGTTCTCACTTCATTATTCTTCTTGAGGAAAGCAGCCATTGGCGACAGCAGACATTTTGTCAATGCAGGTGTTTAAAGGGTGCTTAGATACTAAGTTACGTAGTTATCTGCAGGTAAAAGGTGTCCCATAAATAGATAAACTGCTCAGTCTGTTTCTATGGGCAGCATGTCGCTGTCCCTTCTCCAGAGCTAAAGTGCGTTTCCTATAAATACTCAATGTGTAAGATGAGTAAGATGGCAGCACTTTAAAAACATCAACTGGCATACAGACGTGTAGAAGCAAGGCTAAGCGGGAAAAGCACACCAGAAGGGTAAGAACTGAAACATTTCCATGCCAGACATGTATTTTTAGATCATCGGGGAACAAAATCTAAATGTTATTTTGTGTTTTTAGTCTGTCATGATGTTAGCCATGTCGACATTCCAGATTAGACTGTCAACAAACTCAAAAACTTTGTAATGCATTGAGAGAGACTGGCAACATTGCTTGCGAGATAACTGTACCACGCAAGTACCCAGATGGCCCATATGTATCTACAGAGTCACTAGTTATCTAGCAAATGCCATAGAGCAGGATTGTATAGCTAATATGGCTGCCGCTAAAAATCACAATTTCCAAACTGTCTGTCTATAGTCCCTTTCACACATAGAATCTGTAAGATTGCCATATTAACTTTTCGGGCAGCCTAGTGGTTTCCCCTATTCACACTATCAGCTACTATCCATTAAGGCCGAGGTTCTCCTGTTTTTATTAATGTGGATATTAATCTTGTCTTCTGCTCAGATGGCTAGTAGCTCCTTTGTCTCTGAGTTTTTCTGACATTTTTGAAAACCAAAAATTCACTTCGCTGGTTTTCAAACTTTACTCCAAACTCCAAAGAGATGCTTGCTGTGGGTTAGCCGCAAACTGAAATATACCACCCCAGAGTCTGTTGTGATTGGCTGGCTCGCTCTATGTGAAAGAGTATTATGTGACACTGTCATAACTTTTTCTTGTGCTTGCACACACCAGACACTAGGAACACTTTTCAGCCGCCCACCTGCACTACATTCACGGAATTCAGTGAACTGGTCACACAGCATGTACCTGACCCTGCTGTCATTAGGAAAAGTGGACAAACTGCTGAACTCGTATGAAAAGGCAGAGGCAGCAAACGGGCGGACACACACACACACACACACACACACACACACACATACACTCTCACAGCCACACAGTCACAGACAAAGCTGGCTCCCTGTAGAGAGCACAGTGTCTGTAGTAAAGGTGTGATTTTCACAGCAGTCTCCTTAGTCCAGTCCCAGCCAATCTGACAGTCAGTTAGTCTGCTAATTGGTCTCATACTGGGAGGCTTAATAACAGGAAATGATACAATTTTATTGAAAGAATAGCTGATCTTATGTGTCACGGATGTTACCTTACATAATGCTACCTAACACGCTAAAATCTGTGATCTATATGCTGCTGTTCTTCTGTATATGGAAGTAATGAAGCCAGAATTTCATGTAGGTGAATGGTGATACCACTTTAGACGACTGGTTCTCCTGTTAGGGATGCTAGTATGAGTGGCACCAGAATTAACCAGCGGTGGAAAGCAACTCTAATTACTCTTCTTGAGGTGAACGTGAAGCAGAGAAGAGGATTACTCCTTACATAACTGACAGTCAACTGTGGTATAATTGGCCTCATCCTGGCACACTGAACAGCGGGAAATAATCATTTAATTTAACTTCATGATGATACTTTGTAATTACTGATAATGGCCGCGCTATTGGTTAATATTAATCTGACAGCTGGTGGGGCTGTCATTAAAGGTGAGATGTGCTCATGACAAAAACACCGGGAATAACCCGGCAGGTGACAGATAAATTCATGTCCTGTTTTCGGTGATAATTGTGTAACTTTTCATGAATGCCATACGGATATTACTGGCATTTATCATTCTTATGATCTTAGACAATTCAATCAATATTTATGAACATGAACACCTCTTTCCGAAAGGAAGAATAAGAGAGCCAAGGCTTTGAACTGTGATGTTATCGAGAGACAAAACCTAAAGCTGCTCCATTGGCAGTGAATTGGGATCTGACTTTGCAAGGGTTTTATATTCAAATGAGCTTTGTGTCATTTTAGTGCTGACTGTTTTCAGGAGGAAAATGGGCACATATCCATGTAAAATCACTCTGGGTGCTGGCACTGTGTCCACAAAGTCCACCTGCCTTCATGGTCAGTGGAGCAGCTCCAGGATTTGTCTCATGATAACATCATTGAGTCTCTTGTCTCTTTGTTTCTTGCCTTGGATGAACCATCCCATGATCACAAGTATTCATTTAACTGAGATCATAGCAATAAGTTATGCAAAATATATTTTAGGGTGACTTTTCCTTCTTATTGTTCCATAATAGGAAGATCAAACCCATTCAGTCGTGGCTCTTTATGCTCATTCTATTACAGGTGCAGGTAATAGGTTGAGTTGCCCCTTTCTAACACAAATTATCTGTCTGTGTGTGTGTGTGTGTGTGTGTGTGTGTGTGTGTGTTTCCCTCTCTTTGTCTCTCCATAGGGATGGCCCAGACCAGTCGTCACCTCAGATCGGTCAGTTTAGTGGGAACACAGCGTTGGAGTCTGTCTACTCCACCTCCAACATCATCCTCATCAAATTCCACTCTGACTTCTCTGGAGCGGGCTTCTTCGTCCTGAGTTACCATGGTAAGACTATAATATTGTTGTCAGCTGTCGTACAACTAGCGGCAGTATCGATCATTTAAGTGGGAGTAGGTTGTTTGATTTTGTCTGCTCAGTCGCTCACATAATCCTCATTAACTGATTTCTCTTAAGTTGATGTCTTTGTCCTGAGTTGCTATGGTAAAGCTATATTATTATCATTAGTTGCAGCTGTTGTGATGGTATCGATCTCTTTGGTGTGAACACACTGTTGGACTCTGCCTACAACATCATGCTCATCTATTTACGCTCTGACTCACCCACTTTGACTCATTCTGACTCATGAAGTTTGTTCTTCCACTGGAACTTTTGACTCTCTGACTTTTGACTCTCACTGACTTTTTGCATTTTACTGCTGTAATAATGTTTTAGTTGCTGTGGTAGTCGTGATAGTTTAGTAGTACTGGTATTTGCAGCAGTATAGAAACTGTACTCAACGTCATCCTCATCTAGTTAGTGTCTTGCTTGTGGGCTAAATTGCCTCAGGGGCAAAGATTTGGTCAAAATTTCATAGCATATATCACTCAGCCTTCATCTTCAGGATGTAGTCAGGGGTTTTGAATGGAATTTTCTTCTCCGAAATGCTCTTCCTGCTTCCATGTTAACCAATATCAGGTTTACATATATATATTATATATCAGTTGGGTCCGAGGGTGTTGGGTTGAGCCTCAGAATACTTCAGCACACTGAGGGATGGCATTCAAGTCCAGTTCCTCAGGCTTCATGTATTTAGGTTGAAGTCCAGTAGACCAGCCGGTTTCTTGTACAAGTAAGTTAGGGATAATAAAATAATGTACTTCCTTAGACTAAATACTGAAGGCTAGTAGCCAGTGTCAGAGAGAGAGAGAGGCAGATTATAAATGCTGTATGCTACTGACCTTGTTGCAAAAATGTGATTGAGTTTATTCATCAACAAGCTGGTCTATTTCTTTAAAATGGTGGAGAAAAACCCAGGTCAAAGGAGCGGCCAACATTCCTCTTGTGAATTTTGGCTTTTCCATCAAAGCTGCTTGGTTCATTAGCCAGTCCTTCACCTTAACTTGTCTGTCTGCGGGCGCCAATCTTCTCCTAGTCATCAGTGTTCATCTCCAGTTATAATTCCTTTGTTCTCCAAAAATGATGTTAGATTAAAAGAAAAGAAAAAAAATAACCTTTTATCTCAAAAAGTCAGATTTTCAGGAGAGAAAAAAAATAATCAACCTCAACAAACATCATGATCTTAAGAAAATCAACCTTTGTTAAAAAAATGTATAATGTAATGGGGTTCATAGGCAGTGGGGTCATGGAACTGGCTCATCATATAACGGACCGTGTGAATTCATGCAACAAAAACAATTAATTAATTAATTAACCTGTCTGTAGAAGTCTCTTTATGTTGTTGTCCTCCAAAACACGCACACACACACACACACACACACACACACACACACACACACACACACACACACACACACACACACACACGGTTGTGGAGTTTGTATTTTTGCTGGCCCTTAGCTGCTCCCTCTCCGTGCCAAAGCTGTCCATGCATTTCAATTTTTCATTTCATTTCAATCTCTAGCTGTGGTCCCTCACTGCTCTTGGATTTCTCTTTGTTTTCAATCACTGTTTAAGATGAAAACCCCCTGCATAGTCTTCCATCTCGTTTTGCCCATCGCCTGCAGACGTCAATCTTCAGACAATTTGCTCTCTTTGTCTTCCTTTTTCTGTATCCCTCTACTGTCACGTGAAAACCTTTTAGCTCCAATTATGGTGTTTTTCCATATATATATATATTTTTACTTTGAAGGATTACATGATCCTTTATGTGCTGAGGTAGGTCCATTACCCCAGGAACCCAATTATTTTTTATAATGGCTTAAAAATGCATGTGTGGTTTCTTATGTTATGAAGCTATTAGATGAAGAACCATATGCGTTCACTTTTACATTTTTGGAAAAGCCTGTACACTTGCAATTATACCAAGCCCACATAATTTTGAGTGTCAGGGTAGTATCCAACCTTTACTGTCTTTTATTATGAGTGCGCATAACACATAATTTATTGTCCCTTGATTATGAATGTTGGAAGTGTATATGAAACACTTATTACTTATTACTTGTATTACTTATATTACTCTTCCACATCAGAATTGCTGAGTCCCCCGAAAGTTGACTTTTTGAGCAAAGTTTTTATCCAATGGAATCGCTTCTTTCATGAGTACCATTCTCTACACCCTCTACACCCCTTACCTCTCTCTCTCTCTCTCTCTCTCTCTCTCTCTCTCTCTCTCTCTCTCTCTCTCTCTCTCTCTCTCTCTCTTTCTCTCTCTCTCTCACACACTCACACTCCTCCTTCTCTCCCATGAAGCTCCTCTCGCTCGTTTCTTCCAGAGAGTTTCTGTTCAATTCTGTTTAGTGAAAACACGTCAAGTTGTTTTTTGAGAGAGCAGCCTTTCCCTTCTCAGACAGATGACGCGTTGTTAATGCATTTTTGTTGGCAGGTTTTAACTGTCAGCTGTCACACTCACACAGGGACAGAACCATCTGATGTTTTCAAGATTATTTTCAATCTCTGCTTTATTGGAGAATATACAGCGGAGAGTGACAGGGAAGATGGATGAGAGGGAGAGAGGATGACATGTACAGCAACGGTTGTTAACATTATTTTGACATTTCTGCTTTATTAGACAATATACAGAGTAACAAGAAAGATGGCGAGAGTGAGAAAGAGGGTGCAACAGGTAGAAAGCCTAATTCAAACCCACAGCATCAAGATTACATGGGATGAGCTCGGACCCACAGAGCGAGTTTGATATTAATTCCTAGCTATATGGTTCCTCAGTCACACTCTAGAACAAGTAGAATGGGCATAACCATTTAAATCTACATTCATGTATAGTCATGTGTCAAGAATATGCATTCTTGAATGGTCATTTTAGTTGTTTTTCTTCAACAGACACACAATGTGGGACATTTCAGTATGTGAAAATTTGTTTCTAGTATTGTTTGCATTCGTCATTTAGACAGCCAGCTGTAACTAAAATTCTAAATGTCAGTTTGCATCTAAGATGGCTGCTTAAGTGCAGTTTTGGCTTGAAACACTGCTGAATAAACCCCCAAATGATGCAGCAATCCACTGTTTGGGTGTGTTTATCTATCTCATTGTCCTCCTATCTATGTAGCACCTGGTCCAGTTTTTGGATGCCAGTACAACTTCTTACAGTTGCAGATGGGTAACGTACAATGTTGGATAATGTTGTCATGGACATGAGACTCAGAAAGCTGATGTGACGTGAATGTGGAATTAGCGTAAAAAAAAAAAAAAAGGTTGTGGAGCTTAGAGAGATCAATGACTGCTCACGCTGATCCTCTTCACACACACACACACACAGGCACAGACACTGGCACATCCACGCAAACAGACAGACACAGGCGTACACACACATTCTCTCTCTCACACACACACACACACACACACACACACATATACACATGCGCGCACACACACACAGACCACAGGGCTTTGATATGCATGAGAGCAGCAGATATTATTGGCAGGTCTCATTTTCATAGTCAATTTAATCCTGACTTATAGCCTTCAGCCCTCTCTCTCCCTCAGTCCTCCCCTCTCTATCTGCCTGTCTGTATTTTGTCTTTCTCTCTGTCTCTCTGTGTCTCTCTGTGTCTCTCTCTCTCTCTCTCTCTCTCTCCCCCCCCCCACACACACACACACACACTCCCCCTCTCTGTTAGTGAGTGATCTATGGTCATGCAGTAATATTGATTACAGCCTTCAGCCCAGTAGCTGTGAAGTCAGTTCCTTTTTATGATTCAAGGCAGAGCTGTATCTGTGAAGTCGGTCTCTTTTTGATTCCACGCTATGCTGACCTGAACATCTGAACTTAAAAAGTGAAGTTAAACAGCAACTACAAAGATTAAAAGAAATAAATACAAAACAGGTTATATAACTATTTGGCTCACTAAAGCTTTCTCATTGCAGCTCCTGGGGCTGTCATTACAGGCGTGGACAAATGGTAGCTTAGACATTAATGCGGGTAGCCCAGCAAGTTAGATTTAACAATTTCACAGTAAAGAAATCATTGGTTGTTTGCTAGTTCCTTTGAGGCACTAACATATTGTCCATTTATTTATTCAAATATATAGAATCATTGGTTGTTTGCCAGTTCCTCTGAAACACTGACATATTGTTAATTTGTATAGCCTCTCGGTTTCAGAGCCCCGCACAGTCTTTCATTTATTTCCATCTTTATTTACCCAGGTTAGGTTTACCAACCGCACTCTCTGCACACACATTCATATCCTCAGAACATGTGTTCTTATGTATCCTGCTCTCTCCTCCCTCTCCTCTCCTCCTAGCCTACCAGTTGAGAGTGTGCCAGCCTCCTCCAGAAGTGGCCAGTGCTGACATGCTGTTGGAGGACGGAGAGCTGGAGATAGGTGAGTTGTCTGTTTGTCCGTCTGCCTCTATGCCTACGACACTGATGGAGGATGAAAACTGGAGACTGATGAAATTGTACATGTTGACTGCCCACGAAACCCCCTTTTTTTTCCAGTTGACCTAAAGTGTGTTTATTTGGCCAAGCCATAGCCATCATAAAATCCATGAAAGACATACTCCTCAATCTTGACTTGATAAGCTATTAAAACACTTCAATATTCTGACGTTGGGCATACTTGACCAAATTTGGGAAATCTCAGCATTTTGCTCCCTTTAGTGGTTTAATTTTTCCTTTGTAACGTTGATGTAATCATGTCCACTCAGTGTAGGTAATGTGATAGATATAGGAGTTACCAGTTAAAGCTTTTAAAAATGAAATTTAATCACTACCAAACAATTGAATACTGTGGTAAATCATAAACTCACTAACTGAAGTGAACGGTTTTTGACAAGCACCGCAAGCTCTCTAACCCCGACTCTGCCCCTCCAGGTGACATCATCAGGTACCGGTGCCATCCTGGATTCTCATTGGTTGGCAGTGAGATTCTAACCTGTCGCCTTGGAGAAAGACTGCAGATGGATGGACCACCTCCGACATGCCAAGGTGTGTGTGTGTGTGTGTGTGAATACAAAAGCAAACTAAAGTGATAGTACTTTTAATTTATATTCCAAGTAATGCCAATGGGTATTGAAAACACTGGAAATAAAAAAACTATTCTGTATACTACTTTAAGCTAACCACTTCCCTCCATTTTCTCCCCCCAGTCCAATGCCCCGCCCACGATGTGCGATATGATTCGTCGGGTGTCATCCTGAGCCCTGGTTGGCCAGAGAGCTACCCTAATCTCCAAATGTGTTCCTGGAGTGTTACAGTAGAGAAAGGATACAACGTTACCATTACCTTTGAAAGTTTCCACACTGAGAGAGAGTTTGACGTGTTGGAGATATTTGATGGTAAAATATATACACACACACACACACACACACACTCTTTCTCCCTCTCTCTCTTTCTCCAAGGTACTCTATGAAACCTTATCATCCATACAATTATTGTCATAAAAAAAAAAATCAAAGCACCAAAACAGAAATAATCAACATTTTCACTTTCACACTCTCACTCACTTTATCTGTCTCACTTCCTTTGCCCCCCCTCCCCTCACCCCTTTTCACTTTGCCTTTATCTCTCTCAGGTCCTACAGCCAACAGTCCTACTTTGGCAACGCTGAGCGGTGACCTGCCAACTCCCTTTAACCTTACGACCTCTGGTCACCAGTTCCTGGTTCGCTGGTCTTCAGACCATGGCACCAATAAGAAAGGCTTCAAAATCCGCTATGTTGGTGAGTACCAAAGTATGTATCCCAACTTTATTTTACTACTACTTTATACTGTTATAGTGCATGGAAATAAGGAGAGAGGGAGACAGAGACAGACAGAAGGAAAGAGGGATATCATAGGTTATATTATTATATATTATACTATAAAGAGTGCTTAGAGGAGCTGTTTATCCAACCTCTAAGTTACACAATTTGTAAATTTGTGGGGAGAGAGTGGAAAATGCAATCAATAATTAGCTGAAATTTATTGAGAAAGAAATCTGGAAAGCTTTGTGTAAAACAAAGTTTTTTATCAATCACTTCAGCTCACCACCAGCCTTTACTATTTACACTATGTCTCTGCATCTGCATCACACTGTCTTCCCACTATCTGTCTCATAAAACAGTTTACTTAGTTATATTATGGGTCGTTTTTAACTTTCATTCATCCAAGGAAGGCTTGATGAGCACAAATGCTGTTTTAGAGCAATGCCCAGCTTTGTATTCAAACAGTTTCACACATCCACACCTGGGAGTCCAACCACAGCCCTCCACTGTGGGGCACTGAGCATCTTCACTGGGGCAATGGGGGGTTAAGTGCCTTATTCAACGGCATCTTGTTGATAGTTGCTAAGGGGGAGAGGGCAGTATTACCTTTTTATTTTGCCTACTCAGCTTTTCCCAGTTTGCCCAGAGATTTGAACTTGTACCCTTACGTTCACAAGCCTGCTTGTGTAACCTTTAAGCTACTGCTGTTCACCATGATGAATTATACACTAAATAAAATCAGAATAGCTTCTCAGGACAGTCCCTTTCAGTAACAATCTTTGGTAGGTGTGTCTACATCTACATGGATTGGTGACTATATATTGTAGGGCTACCACTGGCAGGGTTCAATGTCAGGTTTTTATTTCCATCTGCCCAATCAGGCCAGTAGGTCTGAGTTCCATTTGCCCCTAATACATTTTCACTGCCACGGCAAAAATTTAAATAACCACTTTTTTGTATATGTAAGTAATTTATTACTATAAAATGTGTGATACTGACAGCTCACAATATTGATTGATTGTACATCAATTTCAAATACATTTGAGCCTTCATAACTACCTGTTAGAAACCTGTAAATGTAGCCAGCAGTAACATGGGAAATCAAAACAAAAACCAGAGGGGAAATTCATGAGGCTGGTAAGTCTCCATTTATCTGTCTTGCCACTGCATTAATCAGATCTGATGAGGGGTTGTCAGCTGCCCACTTTGCTGACATACAGGTGCTAGCAGCTCTTGTTGTGGCCATCAGCTGTGTGTTCGTGGTAATTGTCAGAGCCTTTAAAAATGAGCCAACTGAAACTGCCTTAATTGGAAATTGTTGCCAAACGGTCCAAAATATTATAGGGATTGATTCAGAATTTTCAACCCAAGTAAACCACAATGAAAGAAATAGCCTTTTACTTTTTCACCTGCCATCAAGTCCGCTCCTCACTGCAGAGAGACTGCAGTATACCACAGAAATGAATCTGTGGAAAAATGAGACTATGCTTGACTGGTAGCCAGAATGTTGCTGATTTGATTCTACCACCAGCAGTGTTTGCAGTGGCATTCCCTCTTTTTTTTGCCCACTGCTGCCAATATTGTCTCAAGCAAAATGATTAATGCTGCTGGCTGTAAGATTATTTCATAAAACTAAACATAGCAATTTGATTCTGTTGATGAGTTTGTGGGCAGTGTGTGAGGTAGCTTCTGACGTCCAACTCATTGATTGTTCAATCAAAAAGCTCTACTGAGAGAATCAGCTTATTGTTTGTCTTATTTGGCATTCAAACAGTAGCTTGTTGGATTGATCCTGATTGGCTGGTAGCGTTTTTTATACAAAATGCCTGGCTGAAACCCTCAGCTTTTAGGTTGTATTGGCAAGGTATAATCACCATTCTGAATGTGGTAATTAATATTTCTACCCACTGATCTTTCTATCTAGCCTTGCCCAAGCAGTGTTTTATTGCCATTGTAAGATACACAATATTTACAGCCAATAAAAATGATTAACCAGCTAACGTGACACATATGCCATCATTCTGACTGATTGTCAGAAGGCAACTTGTCAACTTGTGTTAATAGTGACTCACATTAATGACTAACAGTCACAGAATAATTCATGAAATGAGCACAAACTCTGAAACTCAGATTACGTGTTGAGGACACAAATAATGTGAATAATATGTCCCTCTACTTTGAAAGATTATGTGACAATAGCATGAATTGGACACAAATCATTTTCACATGTTGGTCATGTGAAAATGTTAGCTAAGTTTAGGCAACTAAAACAATTTTGGTCAAGCTTACGGTTAAAATTAGGGTTAGGTGTAGGCAACTAAAACATAGGTTGAAGTTAGGGTAAGGTTGTGGCTGTGGTAAATGGAAAAAACTTTCCATGGAAATAAAGTGTGAAAATAAACTACACGAGATGGAAATTGAATCCAGATTACAAGAGGTGAAGGCAAATTTATACACACTAACCTCCACACCCTGACTTTCCACCACGCTATTTCAATGGCAAACGAGTGCCTGCTTCTAGTTGTAACACACGTAATCCTTTTTGTGACGTAATTCCATGAAACAGGTTGTAATGACAGCAAGACTTCAACCTTGCTAGCATGACTTTGACTAGCGTTCCATTGTTAGCGGACTGATATGGGCACCTGCATGCAGACATAGCCCTAGATCTGTTTCAGATGATAATCTTGACATTGTTTTGGAGGCACTGAAATATCTGGCTTACTGGTTTCCTAGCTACAGTAAAACAAATATACTGTCAGGCCATAGTCACTGATTGCCAACCGCAGTAAAAGTTATGTAATTTATGAGTTATGTGTGTGAAGGTTTTCCTGCTTAAAGTTAACTTGCTAGCTCCTGTTTTAGTAATAGAAAACCACTCCATGTTTAAGTCATTTCAAAGTTTGTCCTCTTTCTTCGTCTCTTCCTCTTCAGCGCTGTACTGCTCTACTCCAGACTCTCCACTCCACGGCTCTATCTCCTCTCAGAGTGGCGGCCATGTTAACAGTGTGGTGCGCTGGGCTTGTGACCGTGGTTACCGCCTCCTAGGCAACGCCACAGGAACCTGCCGACGCACGGCGCTCGGCAACCATGCCTGGGACTCACCTGTACCTGCCTGCCAAGGTGTGTGTGTGTGTGTTCGTCTGTGTATGCTCATGAATGTGTGTGTGTGTGTTTGTTTGTCTGTGTATGCTCATGAATGTGTGTGTGTGTGTGTGTGTGCGTGTGTAATACCAAAAGGTAAACACTACTGAAAAACTTTTTTTTTTTTTCATTTTGTATATGTAGTATTCACGCAGTGTAAATTACACGTCTTTTGGGTTCTTTATGATCACTAACTTGAACTAAACCAGTGTAAGTCTACACTGGAGCAAAATCCAGACTACTTCAACCACCTAGAGGGAATGCAGTCTAAACGTTTAAAACTGAGTTCACCAGTTATTTTGACACCAAATGCCATATTTTCTAGGCTATCATGGATTCTGCCAATACACGTCCAAATGTACAGTTGTTGGTTTTCAACACACTTGTGGCTCAAGTAGATAAGTTGATGCTTTGTGTCTAGCTTATTAGCATTAGCACATGGCCTGCTGTCATGTTAGCTTGCACTTAAACATGTGACTCTAGTCTAAGATGCCTATGTGATGGATCTTACTTTTCATTGCATTGAACTAGAGATCAAACGTTTACGATTGTATCTGTTTAATTTTTGATACTTTTATTGATGTCAGCTGAACTTGTTTACAAAACACACCCAATTTTGGGTTTGACTATTTGTTTTATTTATTTTTGAATAAAACACGGGTGGGGCTTGAGGTTTTAGCATATTCATTTTCCTTTCTATTCAAATCAGCAACCTGTATCCCCACATCCAGCTGTTTGTTGCAGAATGCCCAAAGTAAAAGTTGATATGTTAATGGATGACTTCTATGTGTTAGGGTTTATGTGTGTGTGTGTGTGTGTGTGTGTGTGTGTGTGTGTGTTTGTAGTCTTTCTAACCAGCGTGTGTCTGTCTTCCCTAGCTGTGTCATGTGGGGCGCCCAAGGCTCCGGTAAACGGCGGAGTTTTAACAGCTGACTACTCCGTTGCAACAAGAGTTTCCTATTTTTGTAACGATGGTTACAGACTCTCCAATAAAGAACTGACTTCAGCCGTCTGTCAGCCTGATGGAACATGGAGCAACCACAATAAGATACCACGATGTTCGGGTTAGTAACACACACAAGTATACACATACGTACTAATGAGGGCTGGGTAGAATTGGGATATTTTCAGTATGAATACAAATTCTGATATTTTTACCAATATCAGTTCTAAGAGTTGTTGTTAGGAAATAGCATACACTAAAACTATAACTGTAAAGATCCATGGCAGGTCATTGCTTTTATAAAATGGCAGTACAAAGAGCACAAATGTTACATAAATATCTTATTGTTCAATTGATAATAATTAAAAAAATCTTAAATGTTTGTCTTCCTCCAAGCAAGATGGTTCCTCAACAATAGCGAAACAAAGTGGTTGCTATAAGCAACACACAATCTGTTTTTGGTTTGCACATTATCATTTAAATTAATATCTATCTATTATCTCTCTCTCTCCATCTCGCTTCATCTCTCTCCATCTCTCTCCCCCTCTCATACCCCCCCCCCCCCCCCCTCTCTCTCTCTCTCTCTCTCTCTCTAGTGGTAGTATGTCCCAGTATTGGGTCATTTTCTCTGGAACATGGGCGTTGGAGGATTGTCAACGGTTCCCACTACGAATACAGAACTCGTATTGTGTTTACCTGTGATCCGGGGTACTACAGATTAGGCCCCGCCCACATCCAGTGCCTGGCCACTGGCGTATGGAGCTGGAGGAACGAAAGACCACACTGCCAGAGTGAGTTACTGTGACATATGACTTTTTAATGACCATAGGGACAGTGCATAAAATAGGCCACGCCCATCGTGGGGGAAATCACTGCACCGCTCTCCATTCACTTTGTGTGACTGAATGTACATCTAAAAGCTGTTGTGTGGTGGGCTTCACAGCCAACAAACTTAAAAACCACAAATTACAGTTTTTTGGGCTCCCGAGCAAAACAGCCGTTAAGAATAAAAATGTGGATCCAGGCTGTAAGGAGAGAGGCGCTGATAGTGGCTCATAGTAGAAGAGGGGGACACTTTGGGACCCTGAGAGTAAATACACTTATAATGTGGCCAGTATTTTGTCACTGGTAAGTAACTTACCAGTAATTATCTAGTTATATTCTTGTAAGCTGTGTGTTAAAATGTGTTTAAAAGCTACCATGTTGTCCTAACATTAGGCTGCTACTAAGCTAACATTACTGAGCCAGTTCCTCTCTATAAAACAGATGAGTTGTGTTCATGTGTGGGTGTCTCTGTAATGACTGCCAGTCCAGGGTGCAAAAGTAATGAGAAATCTCACTGACTTGTTAGCTAACGTAAGATAGTTAACTTAGCAACAATCCACTTTAACAGTGTCATGTCAGCGTCGCTCAAACTTATAGTCTGAAAAGCATAGCTGCATTTCAAATTTTTAAATATGAAGTGAAATTATTCAAGGTCAGTTTATCTTACCTGGTGATTAAATTAAGTAGTGGTAAATCTCAAAGTATTTCACTTCAGGTCACTGTGTGGGATAATTTATCCGGCTTTATTGGAGTAATGAAAAAGGACATTGATGGAGGCCAATTAAGTTCATTTTTTCAATGTACATTTCCCTCTCTGTTGGAGGCAGTGTGCCGAAATAACAGACTTGACAGACTTGTCTACTCGAAAACAGGAAAAACCTTGTCAGGCTGTCCATATCTGAAAAGATTTCCTCCTGATCGCAGCTATTGCCGGTTTGTTAGCGATATTGTTTTCCACCACGGTGGGCGTGGCTTTCGAAGTATGACGCACTCTGCAGTGTCTCTATGGCAACTAATGACCATGACAGATAACCAACAATTTTGGGTTTTATTTGGCTTAGTATGCCCACTTTTGTCATGTGAACTTATTGTGTGTTCACTATGATGTCTACTTACCAATTAGAAGATAATAGCACTTAATTACTCTAGCATAAATTAAAACATGTAAATGTTTCATAAGCTCTCCAAGCTGTCATTTTAAGTTTAAAGGAATAGTTCACCCAAAAATCTATATTATCTACTCACCCTCATGTCAGTTGAAACAGTGGTGAAGTTAGTATGTCATTATAACACACAGCAAGCTTTTTTTCAGCTTTGAGACGGGGTGAGACCGTTTCTTCTAAAAAGGTTCAAGAAATGACCATAAAATGGCTCCAGACAGCATAATAAGTGTTAGACCCACAGTACAATCGCACTGTGGGTCTAAAAGTCCAATGTTTACCTCATTATCTGCTAGATTTTCCCTACTCACAGAGCGCTGGTCGCCTTGTAGCTGGTCTCTGGTGGAAGAGTCTTGCTGCCTTCATGTGCTCCTTGTCAGCTCATACGTCTGAATTTTACAGTCGTAAATACAACTAGTCACATATTCAAGTATTTTTTAGTCAGAAATAACAAAATGGACCTTGAAACAAAAGTAGCTTTTTGGTGACTATTTTAGAAACGAAGTGGTACACAGCGACTTTGTGCTGCAATGGCACACAGGGTGAACTATTCCTTTAAGGACAAGCAAGTGTGAGTGTTTGGGGCATGACTACTATGGCATTACCTTGAGAGCATCATGCAAAAAGGCCTTTGTGTTTGCAAATGCAATCTGAAGGTCCATGTAACTGTGCTTAGACTATCAGTAGGATTTATGAACAGTTTGGAAAACAGATGTGAGGAGGGAAGGATGAAATGTGCCATTAAATTGTTGTCAGTTACACGTTTAAACCAGTAGCTACTCTCGCAAGCATGTAAATGTAAATGATGTGGCAAGCTGCACCCTTACAAAGACTAATTTTTCACCATTATGGAGTGGCAGCTAGCTTTATGGAAGCTAAAGTCAGTAAGATGGATACCATTCACCACTGTAGTATACATTTGTAGTGTCTGTTGCACCTACTCCTTGGCTAGAGTGCAGTGTGTGCTGTTAGCACTCCCAGATGGTGACACTCTAAATCAATGAGCTGGATTCTGCTAGCTCTCTGAATTTGCTAACAGCTCAGTTCTGTGTCAGTTAATGTATCCTTTATTTCACAACATAGCAACAGTCAGCAACATGCTGTATCTTTTTTTCAAGATACATCATGTTGTATATATTATATTGCTCTTGCATCTCTTAGGAAGGTCCATAAGAATGGGCTCAAATGGATCCCATACATAAGAAGTGATTTTTTTTTAAATGTTCAATATTATTTCACATGTGCTATTATCTGAGGATAAAAATAATACGCTTTACATTTCTTTTTTTTTATGTACTTAAATTTTATTTTACTTACTGCCAGTGAGTTACCGGGATGTTTTTTTTTCCTCTACAAACTTTGCTTTTTATTTACTTACTTTTTTTTTTTTTTTTTTTTTTTCAAAAACTTTTTCCAATTCCCTCTCTAACTTTAAAGAGTTACCTTGACATTTTGAATTGTAGTCTAGTTATTTTTCCTTTAGGGGATACCTTGACATTTTGAGTGTATCTTATTTTTCATAAAAAGAACTCCATGACATTGTTATTTTTCTTCACCATGCAGTTGTGAGGGGGGGGGGAATCTGTATTGGCACCAAATTTGCCTGAAAAACAGCTTGCCAGAGTTGGTAGCATTCCTCATTGAGACGTATGAGTTCTACTAGATACAGTGAACTTGCTGTGAATAAGTGCAGAACTGGCTGCTTTTAGATTGTTTCTGTCTGTGTGTTTCAGTAATCTCCTGCGGCGACTTGACGGCTCCCCCCAACGGGAAGAAGATTGGTACTCAGACCACCTTTGGAGCCACGGCCATCTTTACCTGTGATGCTGGTTACATGTTGGTGGGGACAGCGGTCAGAGAGTGCTTGTCATCTGGGCTTTGGAGTGGAACTGAAACGCGATGTTTAGGTATAAGGATACTAATACTAGTAATGTGTTAAAATATATACTGTTAGAAAGTGAATGTCATCTTGTCTACTGAGATTCAATGTTTCGGCTTATTGATGTACACATTTACACACACACACACACACACACACACACACACACACACACACACACTGAAACACCCACCATTAGAGAGGGAGTTTGAGAGATGCGATTTTTCAAGGCAATCTAATGAGGACAGGTGTCAAAGTTGGTGCCCAACACCTCTTGTCTGGCTGCACAGCTGCATACCTCTTGCCTCGTCCTTCTCACAAGCAAAAACGATAGAGTTGAAAGATATTTTCAACTATCAACAGCAAGCTTCTGCTACGCACTCAGTAAATTCATTTTGAATCTTTTTTTTTTTTTTTTTTTTGATAAACCAGAAAAAAAATAGCCGCTTTCTTCTGTCAGTGTGCCTGGTAGAGGTAACAGATGTTATGACACGCTGCCGTCACTTCTCCATGGTGCAGCACTGGAAATGGCACTTCCCAGAATACTTCACAGGCTGAGGAGAATATGAGATGCAATTTATAAAGAAAAAGTTCAATGAAACATAACCTAGACTGAACTAAGTGGGCTATATGATGATGATGAGCCATGATTCTGTCAGATTTTTTTTGGGAAACCTAATAATATGCTGTAAACAGGCAATTTCATTTTATAACTTTCCTCATTATCTGACAAGACAAACTCAACAATTTCTATTCTACATTTCATGTATTGTTTCAGACTAGTAGAGACACGAATGATGATGTAATATACAAAATATGGTATAATAGCAACCCTTACCCCTACATGATCATATTCCCCCAGATTTCCCATCCCTTTAGCAAATTAAAGAACAAGCATGAAACAATAACATATAAAAATGCATTAGGTTCAAAAAAGCCTAAAACCTACACCAGTATTACAACACAACAACGCACCAGTATGACTTGTATAGTAGTTTACAGTTGGCTTACATTACAGCAGTGAGATTCAGCTATGTTATACTCTGAAATGAAAGTCAAGGTGTCAGCATAGTTGGAAAATATAAGGTCTTGATTTCCTTTCAGAGTTTGCTAGTAAGCCTTTAAGAAGAACCGTTTTTTATAATTCGATACAGTGCAGCATCTCCTTGATCCATCTGTCATGGGTGAGGAGTGCGGGCATGTTTCAACTAGTAATTATTACCCGTCTTACCAAGAGTGAGAGTAAAAATAAAGAACTGAGGAATCTGTTTCTGCACAATTTGTACTGGCCCATTAAAGTCCTTGGCATTTCTCAAAGAAAGCTTTCCTTGAAAATGTTTGAAAATAACTGACATGTATAATCCAAAATATTTAAACCCATTCTTAACCTCTGGGAGAGAAATGGGAGCGGAATGGTCTTTTGAATAAGGAATTAAGGAGGTAATTTTTGCGTAGGTTTAGCTTATACCCCAAATATTCCCCAAATTGCTGTAATATACCCAAGGTAGGGAGAGAGGAAGGTGAATTAGAAATATAAAGAAGAAGATTATCAGCATACAGGGATAATTTATGACTCATTCCCACTTGAGTAATGCCTTCAAACAATGGCAAATGACAAAGGCGATATGAGGCAGCCTTTTCTCTTCCCATGGTAGTGTGGAATAAGGTTGACTGTGAATTGTTAGTGTTAACTGACGAAATGAGGGCCGAGTGTAAGTTATATCTATGAAATGAAAAGATTCTATCCAAATCTTCCACGGACATAAAAAATATATTTCCACTCTCCCCTATGAAATGCCTTTTCAGAATTTTACAATATAACAGTTTCAGGAAAATCGTGGGGAATGAATTTGATCCAGGAGTAAAAAAGGCAAAATAAATCCTGTTTGGTCAGATGTTGCGCAAAGAGAGGGCCTTTGCTAAAATTGTAAAATCTACATTTAAAAGTGAGATGCTTCTGTAGCTGCAAAGGACAGGGTGTGTCCTTCTTAAGTATCTGAAAAATTGCTTGGTAGTTGATCATCTGAGCATCTGGTTATTCATAGTTGTAAATGGGAGGTGATACAATTTCTCCTCTATAAGGGCGTTTTCACACCTGCGCTTTTAGTCCGGTTAAATCGGACGAATCGCACCCCTTGGTGCGATTCGTTTGGGCAGGTGTGAACACAGTAATCGCGCTTGGGTGTGGACCAAAACAACCGCACCGAGACCCTTTAGAGGAGGTGGACTCGGTCCGGTCCCAAACGAACTCTGGAGCGGTTGTTTGTGGTGGGAACGTGATCCGACCTCGATCCGACCCAACCACCAGTTGCACTCAATTTACTCCGCAAGTTTGAGCTAAACGGCTCCTGTAGCCAGGTAGCAGGTATAGCAGGTACAGCAGGTATAGCAGGTACAGCAGGTATAGCCAGGTAGCCTATAGCCAGTATAGCATTTTCAAGACATTTCCTCAAATTGCATTCCGCATTCTGCTGGTACAGTTTTGCCTGGTATATTGCCCAGATAATTACAACAGTTATGAGCAAATGCCAACTCTGCCGTTGCTCCATGTTGCGTAGCAATGTGCACTAGTCCAGAACACAGGACCTTCTTCCTGTATTTACTTTCCTGCTCCCGCCCCAGACACATCTGACCAATTAGCGGAGTGAACGTTCTCACCTGGTTTGTAGTGATGCATTTTGGTTCGCTTGGATTTTTCTCTGTGTGAAAAGAAACCGAACCAAGGAGAAAACGCTACAAGTTTACAAACTCATCAACTGATTCGGACCAGAGCAAACGAACTATAGGTATGAAAACGCCCTAAATTTGCGACAAAACAGAACGGCAAATATTTTGTGATGGTAGGATATTTTTGTGCTCCAACATGCACGTTTCATGGTGTCACATGCCTCATATATAAAAAGGTTTTCAAGCTGCCACTGCACATTTTTTACACACATGCAAACAGATTCAACAGGTGTTTAACATTGTGAATGCCCCACAAAGAGGCCGCAAACTGCCTGAGGTAAAGCCAAGGGGATTTTCACTCTCCAAAGTGCATTTAGAATGCAAAACTAGCTAGAAATGTCTTTGTAGCTCTGGTAATGACTGAGGAATACCCATCCCATAGTAAAAATAAAATTCTTATGCAATAGAAACATTCCATGTCCACTGCAGCACGTAGGACAAACCTTAGTTACGACTTGCAAGATGGAGCAAGGCTATCAGAATGCCTAGGTATAGTAGGATTGTGAAATAGTTTGCATATGTGCAGGACAATGGTGGCTCACGGTTACAACATAAAAATAGAAAGTAAGTAAATAAATAGACAAATAGAAAATGCCAAATTTTAAAATAAAATGAAACATTAAAAACAAAGTAGAATAACACTTTAGGTAGAAGGTTTATACAGGATCTTGACGGTGTCCACTGTCTGTCTTCAAGCTAGATACAGAGCCAAGACTTTAATCACTAGGGGGATTAAATCACATTTCATTATACAACACAGTAAATGTGTTTCTGTGTAATATCTGTACGTGCCTTCTGCTTTTCTAAATAGAATTGGACCATTCTCAATTGATTTTAGCACTAAAGTTTCTCATAAACAAGAAGAAAACTTGATTCTCATGTGAAGAATACACCAATTTGAAGCTTTCTGTTGCCTTTGTAAACATTTGAATGCCTTAAAATTGAGACTAGTACCAAAAATCGGTATGGTAGAGATGTAGGTATTGATTTTTTTTTATACCACACTCCACCCTCTAGTTTCAGTACTCAGTTTCAGTACAAGTTCAATACCAGCTCTAAAACAGTATTTTTCCAAATCCATTCTTTATTTCTAAAGTGCATTCCATTATAGGACATTATAGTAAATCATTTTCCCTATAAAAGTTGCATGTTCACTTTTACCAAAAACTTGAAGAAACCCTGAGGTTATAAACTTGGAATGTTTTGTTGCCTTGTGATGCCTAAATTCAACACTTAAAAATCAGTGCAACAATAGGTATTGTATGTTAATACCAACCCCTGCTTATCGGTGCTTACTGGTGATTCACTTGAGTTATTTGGTTTGGCTCACAGCAACAATCACAGAAACAAAGTGCAACACTGGATCAAAAATCTATTGAAAAGTGTGATGTTAACAAGATGTTCCTTCACAGCAACAATTCTGAGATACCTACCCTTTGTCTAAGTTCCCTCTCTCTGTCTGTGTGCCTCTCTTTCAGCTGGTCACTGTGGTATCCCAGAAGGCATTGTGAATGGTCAGGTAATCGGGGAGAACTTTGGTTACCGTGACACGGTCGTATATCAGTGTCTGCCTGGCTTCCGACTAATTGGGTCATCGGTCCGAATCTGTCTCCAAGACAACCAGTGGTCGGGACAGCTGCCTGTCTGTATACGTAAGAAAAACACACATTTACTCCCTAACTAACAACTAACTAACCAACCCAAACTCCTACTAGACATATCTGTCTCCAAGACAACACACAGCTGCATGTCTCTTTAAGAAAATACACACACACTGATGCATACTCACACACAGACAAACAGATTGACTGCAACAGTTCTTGTACATACTTTTTATCGACTGTAGAAACACTCTCACACACACACTAAAACACTCTAATTAGCTTAAAAGACAGTCTTGTTTACGTCATATTTATTTCTTGATCTGTGACTTACTGTTCCGAGTAAACAGAGTTGTGCTGAGCGTAAATCAGGCTTCTCCCACCCCGTCAGGAATTAAGTTTTCAGAGGAATACTAATGTGAAATGTAGTGAAACTCCAGTCCAAACATCATTCAAAGTATTGACGATGTGTGTGTGTCCATAAATTCTAAAATGTTATGATGAAAGGATGCAGATAAGGTGCTGCTATGGGTCACCATATAAGGAAAGGAGGTAATCATTTGAGAAGAAATACAAATTACAATTAAAATTTTAAGACCAAATGTGACTCAAGAGAGCTGAAACATTTTGGCTGTTTTTAAATGTTCTGCTAGACAGCAAATGAAGACTTCAAACTTTTTTTTAGCTGCAGTGTTTGATGATATACTCAGCACCTTCATTTGAATTTGAGATATAAGTTGACTGTGTCATTGAATAATCAATAGAATATATTTTAAAAGTCAATTTGGAACCATACCACTGCTTGTTGATTAAGAGAAAAAAGGGCCTTACATTAGAGAAGGTGAGATGATACACAGTGTGATAGAGTATTCACAAGATGGTGCAGTGGAATTGGCATTTGGTGTCAGAATGCGGCAAAGTATATCAGCAAGAGAAACAGGAGGAGTGCTCTTCCCAACAAAAAAGATTAAAAATGTCTTACAGTCTCACATTTGAAGAGGCAAGTACACCAGTAGGGGCATACAAAGTAGTAACTGGTGCTGAATTAAAACCAAGAGTTCTTCTGCTTTGAAGTAGTAAGTTCATAGAAATAGTTTGCTGTAGCACCTTTAATTCTCTAATTCACGTGGACTGTTATACCATCCCCTATTCACTGTTGGTTAAATCAATTGAACAAGTCACTTCTTTGGTAATGTTGAGCTGTGTTGACACTTAAATTGATAACAAAGGGGGCAAATACTGAGGTGGTGAAGATGTGAGGTGATGATGTTTCGATAGTCATTGACAAACTTGTCCTCCATAGAAGGACAGGATAGATCCAATCCAAGGGAAACGACTAAATAGCAAGTGTGGCCATGGTTGTGAATTGAGCTAGCACACTATTAAAAAAAATCACCTGCAGTCATAACTTTGTTGTGGTTCAGTGTGATAGAAATTGGAGTTCAGAGAGTACTAACAGGAAACTAGCCTTTGGGTTTTGTGTGTGTGTATGTGCGCGAGGATAACAACGCACAAAATAGGGTCAGGAAAGATCATTTTAAACATGAGCACCTCAAAGCTAGAAAATTCAGTAACAATGGGGCTACCTTTTAAATTGTTTTTTGAGCACAGCAGCAAGGCCTCCACCATGGGCGCTTGTCTGGAAGAGCTGATAAAGACCAATCATCTTTCAGTCAAGAATAAAAATAATCCACGTTTAAAGAGGAAATAAAATAATTTACAATAAACCTTTTGTTAGAGAGTGTTTTCGTATTGAGAACGGCCAGTTTGACATTCACATTTTGAGAAACATCCCTCTCTGGAGGCACTCGCACAATAGTCCTGAGGTTCTGCAGATTCACACCAGCAGTCCCATATAAAGGGCCAGAAGGCCCAACTGCCAGTGTGGTCTGGATGAGATAAATAGCTGGGCTTGAGGATAAAACAGAAGGCTCTGACGTGTCCAGGCTACTGTGAAAATCCTCTAAAATTGGTCACTTGCTGTGAGCGTTCTGAATGTTTTTAGGCAGCAACTGGGCACAGTTAAGATGGGGATGAGTGCCATCTCAAGCCAATAACCGAGGCTTTTTTCCAAAAAAGACAGACTGGTTGTTCACTAATTTAAAATCGCACTCAGAGGATGAAGGTGATGATGTACTCGCCCAGAGTGGAAGACACACAAGAGAGGGAGTCATTTTTTTTCTTGTGACCTCTTTTTGACAATGACCTAAAATAAAAATAAATGTTAAACATGGTAGCTTTTTGTCAGTGAGTGTGTATGTCTGTATGCATGCATGACTGTGTGTAGGTATTTATGTGTGTCCATATTGTAGTGTGTGGAGTGTGTGTGTCTATTTGTCTGTGTGTCTGGGTGTGTTTCTCTGCTCTGCTGTTTTTATTGAGGTTATTCATGCATTGGTTATTGAGGGAAATCATTTCAGAACCAAATTATACTGTAATTATGGAGATGAGAGGCTCTTGTTTAGAGACACAAACACAGAATGATGATGAGACTATGATGTCTCTGTGTGTGTGTGTGTGTGTGTATGTGTGTGTGTGTGTGTGTGTATATAGCCGCAGGGTATGCTGACGGTGTCAGATAAATTTGTATCTTAGGCAAACAAACAAACTCTTCTGATTCTCACTGATCAACTGAAAAAAGACCTTGGCTCCCCTCCTCTCCTGTCTTCACTTGTCTTCATCTCTCCTGGCTTCTCTCCTTTTTCTCTCCTGCTCTCCTCTCTTCTCCTACTCTCCTACCCTCAATTGTTATTTTCCTCTGTCCTCTTGTCTTCTCCTCCTACGTTCTTCCCTCTTCTCTGCTTTTGTCTTCTCCTCTCTTCTCCTCACATCCCTTCCCTCCCCTTCCTGCATCTTTCTTATTTTTTCCCCTCCTCCTCTCCTCTCCTCTCCTCTCCTCTCCTTCTCTCTCTTCCCTCATTGCCTCCTGTAAAGCAATGGATTTAGAGGGAGAGATTGTGAGATAGAGTGGTAGAGTTAGAGAGACAGTTGAGAGAGACTGGCAGTAACTGTAAACTGTGTGTTTACACAAGCATCAAAACACTGTCGTCAGCACAGTGAGGAAGTGAGGAGATGGGACAGTTGCCACATGCGCACACACACACACTCACACACACATATACACACTCACTCACACACTACTTTCAAGTAGACCCAATGAATGACGCCAACAGGATGAATAGTTATGATCCACAATGGCAAGCAGAGGACACTCCGAAACAAAACTAATACTCAAGATGGCGAGGGCCAATATTTCCAAATTGATGACGCTGGATCGGGATGCGAGCTACGCCTACAAATAATGTGAGTCAGGTCTAGTGGTGTTCTCATAAATATTCATGAATTAGGACCGGCCCACAGATCTGGTCCAGATCTGAACCTCTTTTGACTCTCCAAACAGAGGAAATCTATGTGAAATCTGATTTTCAGCTCTTTGGCTCATATCAGATCCTCTTGAAATCTCAATGAATAGGAGTTTTGTAATTGGATTAGAAAAACTAAATGAGTGTTATGAAAATGCAATCATTCACCAAAGACACAGTTAGATATAAATCACATCACTGGTCCTCTGCATCTACATCACGTTAAATGTTGCAATAGCAGTACTGGATAAGACTACACAAACATTCACCAAAGACACAGTTACATCTAAATCACGGCAATGGCTAAACTTACTCGTCAATTACATGTAAATCATAACGTTGGTTGGAAGGACATTAATCAACAGAGTAATGACTTACTGTCAGTCAAGCAATGAGCGGTAAAGTGCTTTCAATGTACTGTGTAAAGTTAATTAGTAATGCAGTACTTTGTAGTTATTTGCTGTCTTACTGTATCAGTGCTTTGTATCAGTGATATGCTTTTGACAGTTTTTGTCTTTCTATTGTGAACTCTATCCTAACTTCATTCTCTGAAATTTATTATGTGCAATCTCAAGTAAATTTGCAATTAATGTGCTATAAAGTCCATGTACATGTATCTTTCATTCACATTTTCTCCCCTATAGCAATCAGCTGTGGCCATCCAGGAAGTCCCATATACGGCCGTACGGTGGGCAGCGGCTTCAACCTCAACGACGTGGTCAGCTTTGTTTGTAACCGTGGTTACGAAATGGAGGGGCCGGCACGCGCTCAGTGTCAGGCCAACCGCCAGTGGAGCCACCCGCCCCCAACGTGTAAAGGTGGGGAGAAAAGTTAAGTCTGTTCACCCCTAACCTTATTTATCCCTAACCTTTGATACCACCTCAACCCTTATCCCTATTTACCCCTATCGCTCTTTACTAGAACTTGCTTTTCCACCTTAACTCTGACAAAAGTCCATTAACGCCTGTCCTTAATTACCCCGACCCTATCATTTCACCTAAATTCCTTAACCCTATTCACCCTAACCTGCTCTTCCGTCATAACCCTAAGGCTCATTACAGTCTAGAAAAGATAACAGCTTTCTTTTCAAACATTTTTCTCAAACCCTACTCCTCCTTGCCCTTAATTTAATGAATTCATGTCTTTAAATTTATCAATCTACTTGACTCTAATCCCCGCCTGGATACAGCCACATGAATGGCCAGTTTTCGTTTCTCAGTTCATTCACTTCAATCTTTAGCCTCGATCGTTCCTAAACAGTCACAGCAGCAAGGGTCGCTTCACTCACATGGATTTACATACAAGCTAACAGCGTCCTGCCCAGTTTGCAGAATGAAGTGCCAGTAAATCAAGCAAAATTCAAAATGCAACACATGGCTGACGAGCGAAAACAAAGGGCGCTTGATCCAGGACACACAAACCAGCCCCTAACATAACATCCTTTTACACTGGCCATGTTTGCCCTGTTTAACCCCAAACCTCATCCGCTACTTTCTTTATACTCATATGGTTTTACCAATCTGGAGCTGTGGCACCTGTGGGATAAACTTAAAAATACTTGAGAAGGAAGAGAAATGACCCTCTCTGGTTCATGCCAAATAACACATGTCTCTCTATCTCTCTGTATGTGTGTATGTATGTGTATTCGTATGCGTGTGTGTTTGTCTCCCTGTGTCTCTCTCTCTCTGTGTAGTGGTCAATTGCTCCGATCCAGGTATCCCGGCCAATTCCATTCGGCAGAGTAAAATAGAACATGGGAACTTTACCTTTGGTACTGTGGTTTTCTACGACTGTAACCCAGGATATTACCTGTTCGGGTCGCCTGTGCTAACCTGTCAACCTACCGGACAATGGGACAAACCCCTACCTGAATGTATAGGTTAGTATGATACCTGTTTATCTCTCTGCCTGTGGGCCAATCTCCTGTTTTAACCTGCCTGTTTATCGACGATATAACATTCTGATCCTAATAAATAAAGTTCAAAACTTGTGCTGTTTCCTTTTTACATGGCTCATCTCTGCCAAGAGTGCCAACAACTCTAGACTTTGTTTGTCTTTTTCCTGTATCTGTCTCTCTATCCCTAGCCCTATCCATCTCTTTGTCTCTGAATCCTATCTAGTTCTAGACAGTGGTCACCCCCAGCAGCTCGTAATGATGTGTTGGGTCAAGAACAGCTGTCTAGCATCTATTCATCTCTCTCTTTTGGTCTCTAGTTGTAGACTGTGGTCATCCGGGCTCTCCCCCTAACGGTTTGCTGAGTGGAGAGAAGTATACATTCGGCTCGACGGTTCGATACTCCTGTCTGGGAGGAAGACAGCTGAAAGGGGAATCATCCAGGACCTGTCAGCTCAATGGGATGTGGAGCGCCCCCATGCCCTTCTGCTCTGGTAACCATTTTAACCTTTATTGAATATACAGACAGTAAAGTTCCTCCTATCAGAAGGTGGGATGGAGGGATAAGAGTTGTAGATGAAAGGGGAGACGTCCGGAACATGTAGACGCAACAGACTGTGGAGCACTCCATGCCTTCCGGTTCTGCTAGCGCACTTTCTTAACCCCTTTATGATCGGTTGGAGGGATAATGGGAGGGATGGGTAGACAGATAGAGGGTAGGGTTGACACTTGAAAGGAGAATATACCAGGATCTGTCAGTCTAAAGGGCTGTGGTGCACAACCTCCCCCCGCCCCACTACTGGACACCAAGCATGTGCGTTTCCGGTCTGGTAAGAGAGTGTTCTCAATCTAATTTCACCCTTTTGTAAACCTTGTTTAACTCTTATTTCAACCTGCTCTGACCCATGCCTTTCTGCTTGGGGTGAAACCCACAAAGTGACTGTTTTGAACTTGAGAGGAAGCGGTGAAATGAGGGAGAGCGTAATGAATGGATAGAAGGACTGAACTGAAAGTGTGTGTGCGTGTATGTGTGTGTGTGTGTGTGTGTGATAGAAATAACGATGGACGGATAAAGTGATGACAGATAGATTAGACAGTTGAAAGAAGAATCCCGTACAACCTGTCAACTCGACCCGCCGTAGAGCATTCCCATGACCTGCTTCGAAATAAAATGTACTTTATTCAACTTTTATTGTAGCACCGCCTGATAGAGCCCTTTTAGCAACCTTAACCTTTTATCTAGTGGAAGAAAGAGATTCACGTTGATTTTGGTTATAGTGCAGGTTGCAAAACAAAAATTATTGTTATGTGGGTTCTTTAAATATTAATACATTTAAACACTTTAATTTGCCTACATATTCCCCATGCATTTTCTCTTGCAGTGGCTGCAGTGTCTTTCTGTGGTGACTGGGTGCTAAAATATTATACTGTAGATGCAACACTGTCATTGTGTTCACTTTGCTGCTGTGAAGTGCTTTACACAAGCATATTTCCTCCCTGTTGCATTTATGCATATCTCAACACTTATTAGAGTAGATTGTTTCTCCAGACAGAAAGCCTGCTTACCTTTCAGCATGTATAGAAACCATCTAAGTTATATGATTGTCAGTTGGCTGGCTAGGGGCCTGATTACGGCTCTCCAGGCAGAGAGGCTCCCAGCTGCTGCTTATATAACAAACTGACTGAGAACACGTTCCAGACAAGTTGACTAAGAATACATTGTTATTTACAGCGATTGCCTGGGGAAAATGTTGCAGGGCGAGGGAGGGTAATAGTTTAAGAAGCGGTGATTCATGGTTTCTACCTACCAGGTCTGCACCAGAGCCCTACACAGATAAGAGTTTGGCCCATGGCAGCCATGATAGCTCCACAATTCAGCTTCATGGCCGCTGATAAGCAAATGGTGATTCTATGCCAGTTGATCTTATGCCATCTGATCTAACATTGGGTGTTTTACATGCTGATATATTTTAGGTGCTTGGGAGGTGCACTATAAGAGCTGCTGTGTGTGTTTGTTTGTTTGTGCCTTTATATGTAATGCTCTTTGCAATGTGCGCTGCTTAGGGGAATTGCGGTATGCCACTGGAAGCGAGCAGCACTGGAAGCATCAACCGACTGGAGGCTGGTGCGCCGTAGAGCCGCATACCAGGAAGCAGCTTGTGATTCTCTAACTGTAGTGGCAAAGTCAACACATGAATTAAATATTTTGTTCAGCTATTCTCTTAGTTCCAACAAGACTGCTACCACAGTGGTTTGGTGTTAACAGGTGAAGTTTTTAAAGTCAACATTGTTTCAGTTGCTCCAGTCAGGCACCACCTGCACCCCTGCCTAGAAAGCCCTAGCATTCTTATTTCAACCAAACCAATACTTCTTAGCTGTAGAGTAGGGGAAGCAACGTTGTGTCCCTGGGGTTATTACTGTCTCTAGACCCTTTCAAGGCCTAAAATCCAATTTGTCATTATTTATTGGGACTTGCTTTCATTTGTTTTAGCCATTTTTACCTCTAGATATGTGATTGCTACATTCAGATTTAACATTTACTTTAAAATGTGTTTCGATAACTGCCCATTTGCATCCAAGGTCAATTAATTCCCATCATTATTATTCTTAATTGATGATTTTGTCGTTTTATAAGCAGCTACACACATACAAACAGTTTGATTGGGCTTCCCACCATGCCTACTCTAACATCCAAGTCTCTAGTGCTGTGACCCAGAGTGCAGACTGGATCAGAAGAGGGAGAGTGGGACAGTGCAGCGTGTTTTTCTGCCAGCTTCATGGGCACCTCTACAAGCCTGGGCAGAAAGGCTTCAGCCCAGTAACCCATGAATTAATCCAGGCCAGAGTACGGCCAAAACCTGTCTGTTGGGTATATATAATCGTGTGAGTGTGTCTGTGTGTGTGTGTGTGTTTGTGTATGTGTGTGTGTGTAGATGAGCGCGTGTGTGACTGATTAGTGATTGTTCCAAAGTCACCTGAGGGAAACGACAGAGATTAGTTTCCACATCGCTCTATCCCCTAGACACAGACACACATACATGCACACGCACACAAACAAGTGCACGTAGACACACACACATACACACACTCATACACGCTAACACACGCACCAGCGACATCAGGTAGATTGGTTGTTCTCCCTGTTGAGACTTGATACACCTGAGGCTACATGGTGACTTTGGAGCTCTGTGTGTGTGCGTGTGTGTGTGTGTGTGTGTGTGTGTGTGTGCGCACGTCTGTGTGTGTGTGTGCGTGTGCCCTGCCCGATACAGGGTTTTTGATCTGCTACCAATATCCGTAAGGAAAAGTCATCCATTTATCTGCTGATACAGACTTTTTGCACTAGGATGTAATTTCCTCACATTTCCTCCCAATCACTCACATTTAGCTTTTAAAGACAAATGATAATGACAAGATGCTGTAAAGGTGTATTTTTTTACATTTGAAAAACATTGTCTGAGATCCTGAGGCATGAAAAGATGTTATACCATTAACTGTTGTTTTCTTGTGATATGTGTAAACTCAGTTCAGCAGCAGGCCTCTAGATGTTTGCGCTATGGAGCAAAACAAACCCATTATGAAATGAGGTTATTCGTCAAAAGTATGAGGAACATCGCAAAAAGATTACAGATGCTTTTGAGAAATACTGTAGGTGGGTGATTATTTGCTGCGTCACCCCCAGCGGTGGAAAGACTAGAATGTCCCGCTCAAGTAGAAGTACTGCTTGTTTGCTGATATTTTACTTCCGGTGTAAAAATGTACTTGAAAATTTAACAGAACATTGTTACATGTAATCTTTCCCATTAAATTTTGAAAGGACAAGAGGACAGAGTTCAAACTAGATTATTTTAGTGCAAACTAAACTAACTAAAACCGAATTATCTTCTCAGCTGACTGATTCACTGTGAATGGCTCCACAATTGGCCAAGTTTACAATTGTCCAGTTTATGATTACTGACTTTAAATAATACTCAAAAAAGTGCATAAACAATTCAACTCAATTACAGTAACATGAGTACATGTAATTACTTACTTCTACCCTTGGTTACCCCAAAAGGTATTTTGATTCTGAATATTATAGATACATAATTTTACACACCTTGAATTAGTGGTTGACAATTGATGTGGATGATGTTTTTAAAATTACATGTGGAAAATGGGAAAAATGTCTCTTTAACTTATTGTTCTATATATAGAATCTGAAATTAATCAGATTATGACATTGATGATATGCCAATGAACATTTTAGACCATTACAAAAATAGGCAAATATTGGCCTATAATATTGGTCTACCAATATGTTTGTCCGGCCTTGTCCTGTGAGTGTGTGTGTGTGTGTGTGTGTGTGTGTGTGTGTTCCCAAGAGCGTGCTCTGTCTGTCAGGCAGAATTTGCTGACCAGGCGGCTCTACAAGGGCAGAGTGAGGAGCACACACACATACACACACACACACACATTCTCAGGGCCTGATACACACACACTCACCCATCCACCAGTACACAGACACACACACACACACAATGATGCACACATGCAATCACACACAAAGACATCAACATAAGCACACAGCCTTGTATAACACACACACAAATATTCAGTCACACACACACGCACACGCACACAATCTTAAGGCAAACATATGCTCCTTGTCACCAACATGCGTGTGCAGTCCAGCAGCATTTGTAAGCAGCCATTTCATAATGGAGCCCTGAGAACATAATGGCCTCTATACATTAAAGATGGAAGCGCATGTTCGGTGCACATTGCTGGGTTCACCTCACAATGCTGTCACAATAACTTATCTATACAGGTGATAAAATACACTAAATAGAGGTTGTTTTTTAGAATAATTTGTGCTGGACTCTCTTTCTCTCCCTCCTTTTTGTGTCTTTGTCTCCTCGTCTCTTTCCCTTCCTTTCTTTCTTTCTGTGTCTGACTCTTCTCTCTCTCCATCTGTTTATCGATACAGGGGATTTTAAGATTCAAAATACGCTCTCTCACTCCCTGTAGATGATGCAGCTGGTTCTTGTGATGAGCCAGGCATTCTACTTTTAGGGGAGAAGACCTAACTCTGCTTCTCTTTGCCCCCCCCCCCCCCCCCCCCCCCCCTCTCTATCTCTCTCTCTCTCTCTCTCTCTCTCTTTCTCCTTCCTCTCTCTGCCTTGCTCTCTCTCTAGGTGACACAGCTGGTTCCTGTGGCGATCCAGGCGTTCCCTCTCATGGCTTCAGGGAACAAACGGATTTCAGGATCCGTTCCAAGGTTTACTTCAGCTGCTCGGAGGGCTATGATTTGATTGGCTCGTCAGAGAGGATGTGCTTCCCCAACGGGACCTGGTCCGGCACGCAGCCCTTCTGTAAACGTAGGGAAACCTATCCTAACCCAGCACCTGGACACTGACCCAGTTATAGATCCATCCATATATTCCACAGTGTGCTAAAACAATCTATAGTCATTATAGTCAGTCCTAGAGCTGAAACTCATTGAGATGCAAGAGCTTTCTCTCTCTCATTCTCTCTCATCCTTTCTCCCCAGCTGTCCAGTGTGGTAACCCTGGCACTCCCAGTAATGGCAGAGTATTTCGTTTGGATGGAACGACATTTTCTCACTCTGTCATCTACTCCTGTATGGAGGGCTACCTGCTTACCGGTGCCACCACCAGGCTGTGCCAGGCCAATGGAACCTGGTCAGGAGCACAGCCCAACTGTACCAGTAAGAAACCTTTTATATATAGGGGGATGATTGATGGATTGATGGATGGATGGATGGATGGATGGATGGATAGATAGATAGATAGATAGATAGATAGATGTAAACAGCACATTTTCATATCCTTATTACTTTGGATGTGAAATCATACAGTGACTATGGGGCTAAAGTGCAGACTGTCGGCTTTAATGTATTATTTATTACGAGGGTATTAAATTCTTACTGTGCAATGACCTCAAGTCCGCAATCCATAAACATCACCAAACTCCTGATGTGTGATTATTAGGTTTCCTTCCCGGCCTTTTTGCACCTCTATTTTATGCTTGGTTTTAAATTACTCCGAGTCAGTATGGGGTCTGAGTAATGAAATCAGCCTCAAATCATCATGCCCCTGCTACAGACTTTACAGAGTGGCGTGGATAAGCTTGATGGTTGTTTACTTTAGCTAATTTTCTTTTTGAACTCTGTGGGGAAATTCATGAGGGAAACAGCCATAAAATATGGCATTTTCTGTTCCTATATAAATGCAGCCAGAGTTGAACAAGTGTTAATCAACACAGTATGTTTACTATGGACTCCACAATCTGTTTCCTAATGTGTATAAATAGTCTTGGCATGTAAAGATATATAAAATAATCAGCAAAGAGTGGGGTATGCTTACTAACAAAATGCCTTGTTGAACACACTAATGTCTTGTGTCCCAAGATGAAAAACTAAATTCACCCAGCTTGGGTTCCCACATGACAAGAGTGCTGGTAATGTTTTATTTTCCAATTTTCCGTGACAGCTCTGACTTTTATGCACTATACATAGAAATAAGCTTTGAGAATAGCCAGACAAAGAGATGGAAAGGGCGAGAAACCAAATTTCATAAATATGGGTCCTGGAATGAAAAAGTTTTTAAGAACCCCTGACTTAAAGGAAATGGCTTTTACAGTAGATTACACCATAGCCATTAACAGGCATTGCAGTATCTGGGGTGGCTTTAAAAGCATTTAAACTGCCTATTAGACTATGAAGGACAGTGCTGTCTAAGTACAGTCTAGGGAATCCTAAAGCTCCTTAAAAGAGCCCCAGGGCATCCTCAGCCATTTTTTTTTTTTCCACTGTTGTTTCATTCATGAGAAGTGACCACAGTGAAAGACTGTAGAAATCATACAATCAGATAGGTTAATCATGGGTTTCACTCTCAACTCTTACCTCCCCAACTTCAGTATATACAAACATGCAGTTCTATTTTAGTAATATCTAATGACAAAATCTTCTTGATAGTTATGAGGATCCTTCCTATGCATAAAAGGTATAAGAACCAGTGATAAATAGTTTGAGAACCAGAAAATAAAAATAAAAACACCAGCCTGATTATTTCTCCCTTTCCTCATTTGTTCCCTCCATCCCCTCCAATCATCCTTCACTACCTCCTCCCTCTGCGTCCATCTCTTTGCTTCTCTCACCTTCTTCCTCCCTCTGTCTTTCTCTTGCCCTGCCTCTTTATCTCTCTTGAACTATATAAAAGAGACTATGTATGCAGGAGGGATAAGCAAAAAGACAAATTCCAATTATCTCGTGTCACAGCATGACCTGTAAAGTAACCTTAATCTTCATCTTCTCTCCCCACTCCACCCACTCCCACCCCCTTCTCCACAGTGATAAACTGTGGGGATCCAGGTGTCCCGGCGAACGGCCTTCGCTACGGAGAAGACTTTGTGATTGGTCAGAATGTGTCCTTCCAATGCCAGCCAGGATACAGTATGGAGGAAGATGGATCACCTGTGAGATCATGCACCCAGAATGGGACATGGAATGGGAATATGCCTATATGTACAGGTAAATAAACTATGAAACCTCCCAGCTCTGCTATAGCCCAGGATATCACTTATTACCTAGTCCTGACCCTAACATATACTCACAATGAGGACCTGCAATAGACATGGTAGATATGATAATATAGCATAACTTTGTATTGCTATGTTGCCTTTCCCTCTGAGACACATATACATTTCATTTCACCAGAGGGGTCAGAGCAAAGGGGAGGGAGTGGGAATATGCATATATATACAGGTAAATAATAAGCTATACTGTATAGGTAAAAATCAACAGTGTGGTAAAAATGCTGTTAAACTACCCAAACACTAATTTGTAAACATAACTTTTGTCCTAGTCCTGAGTGTCTTTATTCAGAACGGGAATTGGAGTGGAAATATATCCTCATAGATAAGTATTTAATTATAATGGAAAATATACTGCACCACTACTAGTGCCACAGTACCCTGTTTAACCCTAACTTGTACACAGGATGGTACCTGGAGTAAAATTCTGCCCATGTGTACAGATAATAGTACTGTGCAACTGCTGTGTTCAGCAGTAATCTCTCAAATAAAAGTTAAACCCTTTCCAAGAGCTGCTTTATAACCCTAGCTATATAAAGACAGACAGATGCAGCAGACAGACTCTCGCTCACCATGCAGCCAGTGCCTTTGTAAGCAAAATCAAGAAATAAAAAACATTTCAGATACTAGTCACATCTGACAACGTTGCACCATGGCAGCTGCTGCTTGCAACTGCGGTAATGTATAAATTTAAACTGATCTATTATTGCATTTAATTATAACTCTTTCTGGATAAGAGTGTCTCTCAGTTGCCTAAAATGTTAAATTTGCATGTCAACATTAAGAATAAATATTCAAATCAGTTCTTCAAATCAATCAATCAATCAATCAATCAATCAGTTTCCCTCTCTTTTAAGCCATCAGTAACAAGCTAATACAGGACAGAGATTTTGAGTGAGACAGCAGCATCACCTGCAGCTGCTCAAAAATCATCTCAAAAATCATCTCTCTCTCTCTATCTCTCTCTCTCTCTCTCTCTCCCACCCCTCTCTCCCTCCCCCACCCCTCTCTCCTAGCGGTGACCTGCACGGCGCCCCCTGCCATCAGTAATGGGGTACTGCAGGGCAGCGACTTTGAATGGGGCAGCAGTGTGAGCTACAGTTGCTCACCTGGCTATGAGCTCTCATTCCCTGCCGTCCTGTCCTGTGTGGCCAATGGCACCTGGAACGGCATGCTACCACAGTGCTTACGTAAGCGTGCACGCGTGCACGCACACGCACACACACACACACACACACACACACAAATATAAACACACATACAGTGTAAATACATTTGTACACATTCATGCAAACAGGCACAAGCACATGCCATGTTATTTTACTTACCACTTTAGGAAGCAAGTTTCTACATTTGTCCTAAACTAAAAGCATGGATAGCATTACACATTGAACCCAGAAAGTGCCATTAGTTGTAAGCTAACATGATGGGTTTGTGTGTGTGTGTGTGTGGGTGGGTGTGTGGGTGGGTGTGTGTGTGTGTGCAGCCAAGTTTTGCGGTGACCCAGGCACTCCAGTTGGTGGGTTCAGAGAGGGACGAAGTTTCATCTACCAATCAGAAGTCTCCTTCACTTGTGCTCCGCCTCTCATCCTGGTCGGCACAGCAACCAGACTTTGTGAGAGTGACGGCACTTGGAGTGGAACACAGCCGCGCTGTATTGGTAAAAAAATTTAAAACATATTTTCATGATTTTGATGGTGTTCATGTGAGTAAACAGGGAGGGCACAATACAAATGCGATCCAAACATTTTGTGAGAACTGCCTCCGACACTGTTGGTCATAAAGTTTGCATCAGTTGGCTGGAAAGTCAGTCTTGAATTTTTGAACCGGCACAAAATGATTCAAGTCTTGTACAGTTCGAAACCTTGACACTGTATTTTTTTTTTTTAAATATATAAATACAAGTGAAGGAGGTTGTCCGGTCCTGCGCTCTTCATCCAAGTTTCCAACTTGTTCAAAGTACAGTACCAAGGCTTTTAACCTCCACCAAAAATTGATTTCCAGATTTTACTGATTACTTTTTAATAGCTCCTGACTACAGCATCAATCATTTACCCTCATATGAGCTGCAGCACAGCCTGAGATTTTACCTACTTCAAAGTCTGGGTTAAAATTAAAAGGCGGTGCTGGTTGTGCTACTAGAGCCCCTAGACCCTTGAATGAGGTTTCCCAGGAGATAATTTTCATAAAATGAGTATCTTCTTTTAAATCACTTATTAAAGCATAGTTTTACAGACTTGGTATCATGTAACTTTCCAGTGGGTTAATTTTGTCCCATCGCTGTAAATATTTTTTTCTTTTTATTAGAGTTACTTTTGTTTGTGTATTAATGTATTTACTTTCCTGACTGTGAAGCAGTTCAGAACATCTCAGTTTACTCATGGGTTTGCTGAGTAGTAGAACTACTCTTCTGTCCAAGTTAAAGTTGGATAGACTTATTGGAACAATAGTGAATAGTGATTGGAGTCTCATCAGTGACAAGCTTGTCAATGAAAAGGGAGTCTTAGGAGGACAAGCCTTCAATGTCCATCCCTACATGACTGTATAGCGGTTAGAAAGTTAGTTGAACCACACAGTAATCCTGATGTGTTTATCAATTTCTTGTTTAACTTAAGGCCAGGCTGTACAGTTGAATAATTATTGGAACAGGGTTGCCACAACAGTTTGGAAAGTACGCAAATGTATAGACCATTATTTTCATGATTTCCGGTAAAAGTACAGAATAAACAATCATGAAAAACTCTGGAAATTGACCGCTACACTGATTTCTTGCCCCTGAGAGAGACTCTATACACCCGTAGCCAGTGATCAGTGATCTTTTTAGCCTACAGTCTAAATTGTGAAACAGTGAGCAATAGATGAATGAAGTCTGTAAAAGTAGGGATTTTATATGGGAAAATGTGTAGGAACCCTATTAGGAATTAAATCGATAGCGCTGAATGCTATTAAGCCAGAAACCGCAAGAACACACTGGAACATACTTAGTAAAGGCTTCCGGAAAAGGGCATTCACATCCAACTTCAAAAAAGCTACTGCTGTCTCGGGATTAAGACCGAAATGAGAAGGGAGAGTCAGCACACTTTACAAATGGTCCCACTGGGTCAATTCACCACCACATATGACGTTCAGAGCACCACTTCACATGTCTGATTCAGAGCAGGTGCTTAAACATCAAGGATGGTGATGAATTGCAATAAATGGGAGCTTTTATAACGCGAACAGACTCTTGACTTTTTATTTCTTGATAGCACTACATATGAGATGCCTACTTCTACAGCCCCAATAAAGTGGTGTGTGCCTTCTGAAATAGATGTTCCAAAAATAGATGATTCCCTGGGACTTATCACTTCAATGATGAAAAGTTTATCTACGACTACTGAAATGGTCAAACTCTTAAAAATATGCTGTTTATGAGGTGAATTCTTTCTTTGTTTTGTAACATTATTGGTTCAGGATGGAGACTGTGATACTTGGATGGCTTCGACACAAACACACACACAAACACAAATTGACTTTCAGTGTTGCTTTGTTTTGTTTTTTTCTATGATGGAGTCTAACTGAGAATGTTATGTTTCTGATGAGAGAAGTGCTGGGGTTTGTTTGTGTGTGTGTGTGTGTGTGTGTGTGTGATGTATTAGTATGTGATTGCGGCTGTGTGTATCTGTGTTGGTGTGTGATGTGTATTACTATGTGACTGAAGCAGAATGAGTTTTGAGCTGAAGCAGCCTGCTCTTTAAATAAGACAGACAGGGATGGTGTGAGAGAGAGAGATACAGTGACAGAGAATGATAGAAAGAGAGAATGGGAGTGGGGAGAGAAAGAGGGAGAAGAGAGAGGGAGGGAGCGACAGTTAGAGAAAGAGAAAGAGGGTGAGAGAGAGGTAGAGAGAGGTGGAGAGTGAGTCTGTCATTTCGGAAGCTGTATTGAATCGAGCTCTGCGTCAGGATGTGCTCTACATGCTGATGACCCTGCCACACACACACACAAACACACACACACAAACACGCAAACACACAGAGCTGGGCCTCTCTTCGTTTTCTGATAAAGCGCTACTGCCCCCTGCTGCCCTGCTGGGGTACATAACCCTCTGTTACCATGACAACAGAGAGAGAGAGAGGGAGCGAGAGAGAGAGGGAGAGATGAGGACATATTATACTGCTAATTTTCACTTTCTTTTAGATTTTCTGTGCAATTACCATGTGGTTGTCCCCTTCAGAACCGACCAGGACCAGCTGTGAGAACCCAGGGACGCCGCGCTATGGCTCTTTAAACAGGACCTATGGATTCAAGGTAAAATATCTATACTAAACTAACTACCTAATTACTTACCTAAACAAACTAATAAATAATCCAGGAGCCCCTTGTTATAGCCAACAGTTACCTGTGATACTGTAAAAGTACTACCGCCCATTTGCACAGGTACCTAATATTTTCAGTAAACTAAAATAGTTTCAACTAATACTGCTAGAGAGCAAATACTTTCATATATGTGGTATCAGCACAGCGCAGAGTATGTCATCCGTTACAATGATCTTCCCTTGCCATGAACTGCATTAAATAAATTAACCAGATATCTATAGCATTCCACTACTAACAAGGTCTTCTGATTCAGGGCTCTTTCTTCCTATGCTAAATAAGCTTGAACCCTAACTAATGACTGACTCTCTCTCTCTCTCTCTCTCTCTCTCTCTCTCTCTCTCTCTCTCTCTCTCTCTCTCTCTCTCTCTCTCCTCTCTCTCTCTCCCTCTTTCTCTCTCTCTGTCTGTATAGGTGGGGAGCGTGGTGTCGTTTCAGTGCCAGCCGGGTCATTTAATACAAGGCTCTTCCTCTAGAACTTGCCAGCCTGACCTGACATGGAGCGGAATGCAACCCGAGTGCATACGTAAGAAATACACATCTGATGAACTATTGATCTGTTCACCCGTCTGTCCATCAGACTGACTTAGGTGTACAAATTCCCTCTCCCCACCCTGCAGCCCATGCCTGCAAGCAGCCAGAGAGTCCGCTCCATGTGGACGTGGTGGGGATGGACCTGCCTGGTTTTGGCTACACCCTGGTGTACAGCTGCCAGCCCGGCTACTTCCTGGCCGGGGGTTCTGAACACAGAGTCTGTAAGAGCGACGGCACGTGGACTGGAAAGATGCCTATATGTAGAGGTAAAATTCTTGCCTTTCTTTGTATCTATCTGCATTGTACTTTTCCATCTATATTATGGGCGTTTAGTTGACATTCCTCTCCAGAGCAACTCACCATGAGTGAGCAGGTAGGAGGGTGCAGCGTCTTGCTCAAGGACACTTTGACTAGACGTCTGGCTGGTAATGGATACATTGATTGTTGCAGGGATTGTAGTTGTGACCTAGTGGGTCATCCTCGGCAACTTCACCATGTAACTACTAGCATAGAACACTCATTAGGATGTACTTAAGCTGACTATGTAAATACTATGTTAATACTATTGCAAAACACTGAGGTCTAGATTCACCAGGACTGCGTTGCGAGGGCAATTTGTGCATTTTTTTGCATCTTAGTTGCTTGAGTTAAGAGTGCAGATTTTTCATCTTATTCACCAAGACATTTATGCAAATTAAGTTGTGGTACAAACAAGCCCGCGCAAGCAAATAGCCCCCTTCATCACCAATTGCAAGGGAAAAGTTTGTGCTTCAGCTTTAAAACTAATTCACCAAGGCTGGCGCCCTAAAGTGCCCTTTAAAATGGTGCTGTTCTCTGATCCACTTTGAGATTCTAGGACGAATACCCTGTCCCTTGCTTGCCTGACTTGTTGGCAAAGGTGCCCACACCGATAGAAGCTGTTGTGAATGGCCAAACTCTGTCTTTACCTTTCAAAGGATCTAACATGCGATATACGATAATTTGGGGGATTTGGTGTTGCAAAGTGTTGGTGAATTGGGCGCAATCTCAATCTCTATTTGCATTGCCTTGCCTACAAATAGCTATTATGTGGGCAAAATAAGAAGAACATATAATTTACATATGCATGACCATAATAGGTTTAAAGAGGCTTTATTTTTTGACCAGTGCCACCTATTACACACTTTCCACTCATTGCGTGTGAATGTTAGTAGCCAATAGTGAATAGCACGGCATTCTGATTTGGTATTTTTGGTGATATAGAGCGCACTCCTCCCTGTGCAAACCTTTAGTGAATCAAGGCCTGACTTTCCTAGGAAATCAGCAGATCATTCCTTTTAATTAAATCATGGTTAAGATGTAAGCTATGTAGATGTATATAGATGTATAAAACACTCCAATTCCCAATTTCCTTACTCTCTCCCAACATCTCCATCCGTGTGTTTTAATGAGACATCTCTCACTCTCTCTCTCACACTCTCTCTCTCTCTTGTGTGTGTATCTAGCTGGAGAGAAGAAGAAACCTGTGAAACCAGCAACAGGAACTCCCAGTCCGAAACTGAACGGTGAGTTCTAGTCTAGTCTATTCCTGTCTAGTCTTGTCATGTCAGTTCTCTTCTATTCCTGACTATTCTATTTTTGTCTGTTTGAGCCTGTTCTTGTCTAGTCTAATCAGCTCTGCTCTGCTCCAGTCCACTCTGGTCTTTTCTATTATATTCAGTTCTAGTTTGCTCCCACCCTGGTCCTAAATGATGTCCTCTTCTATATTACATATAGAAAGGAACATTATAGCTGATATAATATTATAAATTCTCTCTTCTCTGTTCTGTTCAGCTCTGCGTTGTTCAGTTGTAGTTCAAGAAGTCTTTGCTTCTGATTGCACAAGAAAGGGTTCCTGTAACTATGCACAGGTTCCTATAACCATCAAGGCAGCAAGCAGCCCTTAACTCTACCTATTCTGCCCATAGTCCCACATGACATCTTTGTTCCTAACTTCATATGGAGAGGAAGTTAAAACTGTCATCAGAAAATATACGGGCAAAGCAAAGTTTCCCTTCCACCTATTTCCATATTTGCTTAAATCCCGTTAGGCAGACTAGACTAACTTCTTTTTTGGGCTGGGAGTCAATGAGAATGTCTTACATTTGATCCTATACATGTATATATTTTTTTTTCTGTGAGACACTTATTTGATTTAGCCAACTGTGTAAAGTTTAAGATCTTAGTGATAACGTTCTGACACCAAGAGACGTCTTAAAATTGCTTCACAGTTGCATATTATGGTAGTGTCAGATGTGGCCTATATCTTGATATTTTAGCCCAGGATCTTTGTTGTAGATGGAGACAGCCTGTGAAACTACCTAATTGCTTTATTTTATTCTATTTTCATTCTATTCTAATCTATAGTCCCAGATGATGTCTTTGCTCCTAACTACATATGGAAGGGTTCTTACAATTATCGTGGGAGGAAGCAGCCGATGACACTGAGCATCACCAGCTTCAACTCTACAACAGGAAGAGTCAACGTTACCCTTACCAACAGCAACATGGAGCTACTCCTATCAGGTGTGATACAATACAGTATGATTACAATATGATTATGATACAATGTGATGTGGTATGATACGATGTGATATGATACAATATGATATGGTATGATTATGGTACAGAACCATTTGATGCTTTATTGGTCCATTGGTCCAGACACAGAAAATCTCTCTGTGAGTGTGAGGACAGCACAGTAAGGGAGTATTTAGCCCTTATCAGCAACATGGAGCTCCTGCTCTCAGGTAAACACATTTACTGGGAACAGTTTGAATTGTTTGCACTGCTCTCTAATGGTGGATTATTGGTGTCTGACTTTCCCTACTTTCCCAGGGCTGTCAGCTGTTCTTTACTGTTGTTACTGTAACCCCCCTAACACACACACACACACACACACACACATACACACAAGCACACAGACCTCCCAGGGTCCTACAACAGTATCAGCAGGGGGTTAAGACCCTATTAAAACACAAATCCTGTTGAGGCTAGAATTGGTTCCTGGGGTAGCAGAGAGCACAACCACCATATCACAAAACCATGCAGTTATCCTACTTTTAACATCCGTCTCCTGGCTTAAAGGAGCGGCTTTAGATCGATAACAGCTAAAGCTGCGCTCACGCAGGCACCAAAAAGCCTGATCTTCGACTCTTTCAAATTTTATCTAGTGTCGACTCAAGCAAAGGAAAACTAGCTTAAACAAGTGGAAACTAGCTTAGTGCCACTTTCAGCCTCGTCACCTGTTTTGTCTGTGAACAATACAACAGTTTAAACTATCAAACCCAGGTATATCAGTTGCACATTCACCACCAATAATTTCCAACATCTAGGCTAAGCTGATGACATCAAACAACAAAAGACTCAATGCAACCTGCTTAGGCCTATAAGTGATTTTAGTCTGAGAGGGGGTGAAGTGCATGGTATCCACACTACACTCCCCACTCCCAAAAAAATAAAGCATTAAATCTCTCTCTCTCTCTCTCTCTCTCTCTCTCTGTGTGTATAGGTGGGGAGCGTGGTATCGTTTCAGTGACACACACACACACACACACACACAGAGGACATACACACTTGTCAAGCCTGACAGATGGCGCAAGTGCCAAAAGACTAATTCCCTTTAGAAAGAACGAAAGAAAGAAAGAGAGAGAGAGAGGCATGGGGTATTATCTTCTTTCATTCAGACCTATTTTCACATTGAACTTACATTACGCAACTTACAACTTACTCTTAGGGATCTTTTCTATTCCATTTTCTCTCTCCACTTTTCTATATTTGAAAAGCAAGTGTAAAAGTAATAATAGTAAAGAATAAAGTGGCACAACCAAGATGTATCTTATTTGTGCACAATGTAGCCTACTATAAAGAGTTTTTAGAGCATCCAAGTTGATTTGTGCATCACTTACATACAGCCACATTGCATCAACGCCTTTACCTCGAGTTTGGATCAAACTGTAAATTCCCAACTCAGCAAAATATTTTGCATTGCCACAGTCCACTCAGCCAACAAGACAGATATGTTAATCAGTGTACTATCCATAGGAAATCGTCCATTAATGCATCATGTAGCATGTCGTGCAAAATGTATAATTTGCTTTGCTGCAAAGGCGCAAGGTTTTACTGTGTAGCCTCTCATCTCTCCTAACTGTCTCTAGTTAACGGTCTTGTCTCTCTTTATAAGTGGGGAAATGATGAAATTTCTCCTCCTCCATTCCGACAGTTATTGCAACTGACAGCACAACATATGACAGGCATGATAGCCAAGTGACCAACTACACTGACAACCACTCAACACACAACAGTCAGTCCATTTTGAAGATTCAGAAAGCAGCTTGGAATATGCTAAATGCTATGGGGATAGCGCACAATGTAGCCTACTATAATATAGCCTACTATAGTCTACTGACCAGTAGAAGTAACTGCAAACAGATATAAGTGAACGTAACTGAATGGAAGTCTATGAACATTGTCCCCCCAAAACATCCTCCTTACAGACAAACCAACATAAAGAAACTGTCCACCTAGTGGCAAGTTTAAAAGTATCAGGCCTACCTCTGGTTAGAGAACAATATGACCAGGCTTACAAAGAGAAATTGAAGATGAAAACGTCAAATTTATTACAAATAAATAAGGTTAACAAACGTACAATAGAGCGTGTTAATAAGTGAAGTCAGTGGTGTAAGTGAGTGGATGTGTGAGCAGTGTGGTGTGAGGATGTTTTATAGTGTAAACTCAGAGAAACAAGACAGGGTGCGTGAGGCTTATCTGGGTTGTGGCAGGTGTTCAAGCCCCGGGAACACCAGACCCTGATGAACCCTCCAGCTCCGCCTACCAGGAACCTGCAAGACAGAAACACACACACACACACACACACACACACACACACACACACACACATACAAAAGCAAAGCCCTGGCAGCCATAGCCAGAGAGTCGTCACAACACTAACTAAATATATGACAGATTCAGGCTTGGATAGAATGTCCTTTCCACCCCGAGCATCTGCAGCCGGTGTGGGACTTGGTGAAGTCTTCTATTAAATCTCCCAGCACCCACTTTACAGTTTGGGCAACCCATCCTGATCTGAAGACGAGGCCCTTCTCTGCTCAGTTCACAAACGACTGAATGTCCAACAGATTTCAGCTGCTTCAGCAAGTGATGCACACAGACTTGCTTGCTTCACTATCGCACTCATGTCTAATTTCAAACCACTCTGCCTTTTTAAATAAGTTTTGATTAAGTTGATTTGTTTGTATTGTTACTTTTTTCCTCTATTATTTTCTATATTAGGAGGGGAATCTGAAGTGAACCATTTAAACTAGAGGAACCAGATGAAAGGGGTCTATAAGCTCTACTGAACCAGATTTTTTTTTTTTTTTTCAACCAGTTTACTTCATTTTAATGGGATATCCCAAAATATTCTTCAGCTTAACACAGACATACCCGCAGTCTGTGTTATTGGACTTGAACCCATTTCCAGACAAATTTAGCAGTCAAATTTAGCTGACCCTTTAAACTTTGAACATCAAACTCGCATCTGAGAATTTAAAACTTGTCTTTGATCCAACTCTAAACCTTGAGCACCGCACTAAAACGTTTTTTACCGACATTGCAGAAAATAGATTGGTCCTGTCTTTTACCAGCACTGAGAATTATACATGCATTAATATAAAATCACTTTGATTATTGTAAAAGCTCACATAGACACACGTGCACGCAAATGCACGCACATGCACACACATACACACACACACACACACACACACACACACACACACACACACAGGCTTCAGATTGTGCAGTGTTCTGTAACCAGCCTACTAAGTATAAGCCTGTACCACATACCACAAGTCATATATAAGACTTTACATGATTATATTACAGATTCCAGGTAAATATCTGAACCAGGGAAACTGACTATCTACCTATTTAACTACTCTATTCTTTTTTATTGTGTAAGGACAAGTTACTGTTGTTGACACACCAGGAGAACAAGGGAAACCTGCTGAGGGCACCAGTCGTCTATTCTATTGTATTCCACTGTGTTCTATTGTAAACCAGGTGTTTATTCTACCCTCTCTAGGCGTGTATAAGGCTTCTGAGGCCAGACTGTTACTGCTGATGTACCAGGTGAACCATCTGAACCAGGGAAACCAGTTGAAGGATTCAGTCGTCTCTCCAGCCAAAATCACAGATGACTCCTGGACAATGGATGGATTTGTAAGTCTCAATGGATCATGAATCAATCAATCAATTTAATTAACTTCAGTTGAGTTCAATTAATTCAAGATAATAACAGGTTAATCTTAACATCTATAGTATAAAACAGTACATTAAATAGGTTTTTATTAATAGAAAATGTGTAAGGGTAATTTAGTAATGTTGTTGGATAAGCCAAAACTTTACTGCTGCACACATCACTATTTCTCATTATTTGATGTAAGTATTATTTTTTATGCCTGTATTAACTAAATCTTCATCATGGACTAGCTGCAGTTGTTTAGCACCAACTAGTTTCTGCAATTCTAAATGTCTGGCTTCCATACAACTACACTGATCAGGTCTGGAAAACCCTTGCAAAACATGGGAGGCCTTTTTCTCAGTACTTTGGTTCACAGCATAACAACAGTCAGAAGGCCATATTTCACTTGTTTTTTCTGCAACTCAAATGCAAGCTACATTTTGTAAATCTAATATTGTCTGTTTTTAAAATGTAAAAATTTGTAACGCCTGTCTTGAATCTGTAAGTGTTGTTTTGCTGTGTTGACACAACAGGTAACACAAACGGTATCTACCTTCTTCCCTCTCTCTTTATCCCTCTCTCTGTTCTCTCTTTCTCCCTCCTTCCCTCCCTCCCTCTCTCCCTCCCACCTTCTCTCTCCCTCCCTCTACCAATCCCTCTCTCCCTATTTCTTCATCCGCTCCGTTCCTCTCCAGGTATCAGCAGAGCCTGATGGCTCTAGTTATGTATTCCAGGGTTTCATCCAGGGGAAAGACTATGGACAGTTTGGACTGCAAAGACTGGGTAATTCTGTTTCATAATGGTACTCTATGCTCTGTTATGCTGTGCCACAGTATGTGTCACATTAGGGTATGCTGTGCTAGGGTATGGTAACAGCAGCAAATAACTTAAATATCTTTGTAGTAAGCCAGCTTGTATTGTAAGTGATAGATACAAAACATTCTGCTACACTATGCTTTATGTATATATTAAACATTGGTTTTCTATTGTTATGGTAACAAAACCACACACTGCATTCATAATGACCTAAACACTTACGGTTATAAAACCATTACAACTACTGCTAATATTACTACAGCTATTACATATAGGGCTACTATTAACCATACCACATCACTGAAAAATAACAACATTAATAGTAACATTAATAACATTGCAGCCAGTTTGTAAGGATAGAGCATTCATTATTTTATTATATCATCAGTACCATTTGGCTGGATATGACAATGTTCCTCCTGTGTTTGTTTCTGGTGTGTGTATGTGTGTGTGTGTCCTTGCGTGTGCCAGGTCTGAACATGTCAGAAAGTCAGAACTCGTCTCCCCCTCAGCTTGGTACCAACAGCAGTTCTGTGGCTATCGCCATTCTGGTGCCTTTCTTTGCTCTCATCTTCACTGGCTTTGGCTTCTATCTCTACAAACAAAGGTATGTGTTATATTATCTTGCATGCATTGCATCGAAGTGCATTTCTATTGAATTTCAGCTGCAGAATTTCAGATTCTGTTGCTCAGTACTTTGGTACAGAACAGAATATGTTACAGCCGTTAAATTGGCAGGTCACTTGTGCTGGTTCTTCTGTGTTGTCATACAAAATATTAAAGGGATTGTTCAAGTTTTTAAGAAGCATTCTGATTTATCAAAATAGTACCTGCCTCTGTGTTTTGGTTGTTGAGAGGCAGGTAAGTCATTGTCTATAGCAAATTGTTATGGAAAACAGAAAACTGAAGGTCGTAACTTGGATTTTTCAGAGATATGGTTTAAGCCCAATTGACTGGCACTAGCATTGTTAATAGATGCAAATAACTTTTGCTGTTAATATCTCAAAAAAGCTAACTGAAGGAATTACTTTGGGATGGACTGAACAGAATCCCATTTCAGATAGGCTTCTTAAAAACTAGAACTATTCCTCTAATCTTTGATCTTTGTTTATAATAGATCTACTCCTAAGACTCCATTCGCTGTAGTCCACTGCCTACACAGTTATATTAATATTAGTAGATTATCAGACTATTTTATCACTATAACACTGTACTGATATTGGCTTTACTGTTTGTTTCCATAGAACCACACCTAAGACACAGTACACAGGCTGTTCAGTCCATGAAAACAACAACGGCCAGGCTGCCTTTGAGAACCCCATGTACAACACAAATGCCAAGGCAGTGGAGGGGAAGGCTGTTAGATTCGACCCAAATCTCAACACTGTCTGCACCATGGTCTAAGGATGGATTATATATGACCCTCACCCCGACCTAAAGACTCAAATCTCTAACCTAACGGGACCACAACTGGTACAAGGCTGTGGAGGGGAAAGCAGAACGCTTCGACCTAAACCTCAACATTGTCAGCAACATGGTCTAAGGATGGGTTTATACAAGACCCTTAATCCAACCCTAAATACTCAGTACCATGGTCTAAACGTAAGGGCCATATGTTACCCTAAATCCAACCCGAGGGGAAAGCTGTCCACTTCAAACCAAAACTCAACACTTTCTACACCATGGTCTGAGGATGGGCTAACCTCAGCCCTAAAGACTGAGATATCTAACCTTGAGCCAAGAATGGTCCAAGACTTTAGAAGGAATTGCAGTCTGCTTTCGACTCAAATCTCAACACTGTCTGCATAATAGCCTAACTCGAGCTACATCCTGGCTATATCTAACCTTATACCCAAACCGAAAGACTCCTGGCAGATGTCTAATCACAAGACTAGCTCAAGGCTTGTGAGGTTTTCTCAGCTGGTTTCTTTCACTCACAGCATTTTGTATCCACAGATGAAATGTGAACACAAAATGTCTGCTGTATTTGACGGATGCAAAACAGCCAGTGTAAAATCGCAGTGAGCTGTGAGATCAAGTGAAAACAAAGGATTCAGTCTTTATCATGATCTAGGCTGGAACCCAACTGCAAACCACACTGGCCTATATCCAACTGTAACCCGAAGACTCAGCTAGTCTAGGCAGGTTTGTAATCTGATTCTAACCCAGACACAGCCATTATTCCTTAACCTATTATTTAACCCTGGTCTTTGTCTCTAATAGTAATGATTAAGCCAAACCATGGCCTGCTACACAGATATCATCAAATGTCACCATGACCCAATGCTTAATAAATTGAACAGAGCTTTGGAGAGAAGGCCCCAGTCTCAGTACTGTGACCATTAGTCCTTTCCTGGAGAGAGAGAACATTGTCAGTCTCTGGGCATGGGGATATAACACAGAAATAAATTGCAATACAAAAATAGGCTGATTTCACTTATGCCATTTTGTCTCACCATCTGTACAAAATACTTACTATGAGGAACATAGAATGGCTGAAGCAAAATGGCTGCCGCAAAATGGCCACAGATGGGAAGTGTGACATCAAGTGGATGTCACAAAAGACACTGTGAAGCAAATGATGCTGTTTCTATCTACTTGGGTTGAACACCGACAGTAACAGACACTGTTACCAGCAGACCATCAGTAAACCAAACAGAGACTACATGTAATCAGGAGCCTATCTTTACAACGACCACGGATCACAACACGCTATTACCATAACAACCAGTGGAGACAACCTTCTGTCTCCATGACAACAAGAGGCTGGTGTTACCACTCTGTTGTCTTTTTCTACTAAAATGGAATCTAAAATGGCTAATGCTAGGAGACAGTAGCAAAAGTTGCTTTGAAAAGAGACTAACTCCCAAGCAAAGGATAAGGGGAGCCCTCGAGACTGAGCTGTAATCCTAACTGAACTGGGATCAGAGAAAAGCAGACTAAAGGAGTCTAAAGGGGAGCTAGCACTAATAGAACAGATGAGAAGAGACTGACTCATCTAATGGATAAACTGCTCCCTCTCATCCAATGGATAACAGAGGAGGCTGAGGAGACCTAGACGATCCCGAACTGAACTAAAGCCAACTGCAACAGAACTGGAAGCAGAGTGTGTGAGTTATTAAAGAAAAGATGAGATGTTTAAACCCTAACACAGCCAATCAGAGTCTGTCTAACCCGAAATCAACTATTCACAGAGGTCGGTCCGCCCCAAACAGAATGAATCAGATCAGACCCTCGGTGAACGGACAGACAGAATATGGCCTCAAGGGACTATGGTCCTGATCCTGTGGATTCAAATGGATTCTAATGACAATGACACTGAATGGACCCTGAGGACTCTGAATGGACTAATGAAGAAAAAAGACTTTGGGGAACAGAGAAGGCTCTGGTACTAAAGCACATTCTACAGGAACACTACCTGTCTACTGACGGAGAGATAGACTAATAGAAGGACAGATAGAAAGGTTAGGGAGACAGAGAAATAGTTGTGTGATAGATGAGTGATAGGCGGACAGAAAAGTTGACAGGTATACCATACGTACTAACTAAATATAGACAGACAGAAAGACAAAGAGTATGATCAAAAGAAGTATAGGAACAGACAGGTATTAAGACTAAAAGACAAACAGACAGTTGTAAGACTGTTGTGGACTCCTGTGCTATTCTGCACTCTGAATCAGACAGACACACACAGATAGACAGGTTTAAAGACAGACTAACAGGCTTACTGAAATACAGGCTTACGGACAGTCAGACAGGCTTATAGACAGACAGACAAATAGATAGACAGGCTAAAAGAAAGACAAACAGGGTTGTAGCCCTACTTTGTGGACTGTGCTCCACTATTATTCTGCACTCTGCGAGTGCTTCTCTCCTTTGTTTGTTATTGCTGCAGAATCTTCTGATCTGTAAATCTACTTGCATATATATACAGGAGCATTCACCACCTATATTTTTGTGCTATATATTTACCACAGGGGAGGGGCTGAAGGGGAAAGACAGATTATAACAGTTTTTAGAAAAAAAAATTAAACATCAGAATAAAAGATATTTCAACTATGTGCTGTTCACAGAAGTCACAAAAGTATTTTGGTTCCTTTGTGACATGAAATCGGTTTGTTTTAATTTCTTGTGTAATACGTGAAGTTCTTCACACCAGTTCCTCATTAGTGTCTTTCCCACTGAGGCAATCATGAGTGTCGTTGTTGTTGTTGTCATTGTTGTTGAGATGCAAGGTTTGCCAGCAAGGATCATACTGTTTAAATTTCTATTCCATGAAGCACTCATCAGTGGTGACATATTTCCAAAACCATTGATAGACAGAGTTTGGCCAGTTTGTGCTATGGCTGCCATTTTTCTGCCCCTTCTTTAGAAATTCTGGCTGCAAATATGTAACAATGTCCTCCATATTGTCGTCATGGTGACACAACCAACATTCGAACGATCAGCTGGATCGGCCACAGAGCAAGATTGTTGAAGTAATATACTGACACAGAAAACTGCAATGTCAAAACTCAGAACTAATGTCAAATCGTATCTGTTGCTCTGACAAACTATCAACAAACTGATCAGTGTTGTCATGGCAACACAGAAATCCCAACTCCCAATGCAGACATCAGGTTTGTTTAGATATGGCCAAATTCTGATCTAGCTCTGGCTCTGGTTTAGGCTGAAATTTCGGTCATATCTCGCAAGGCTGTGATGCAAGAAGTAACAAGAGACACAAGCATGGTGGGAAAATGCTGTTATAATTGTTGGCAGAATGCCCCCGAAATGTTGCTTGTGGATTATGGCCCAGACAGATAATATGTTTTTGCACACGTGTTGAAAATCAGTGTTGTATATTGACATGCCAGCTTATTTTTTTTTTTCATATGTTGAGGGAGATTCACATTTTAGACCTCAGTTACAGAGATATTAATCAAAATACATCATAAAACAGATTTCACACATGATCTTTGACAGTTGTATGTATGAAAGATGAATTTGAGACTGACTTTGGCACAGTGATTGTTGTCCCAGGATATTTTCCATGGGTAGGGAACCAGTTTATCTAAGAACTGTTACGAGAGTTATGACCTACTTTAGTTGCAAAAACATAAAAATGTGAAATTGAATTTGTTGTAAAGCCTCAAACACACATTATATGAGTCCACAAAGTGTCACCACTTCACCTCCAGGTTTTGCATCAGTATGACATCACAGATTAGAGTCTTGGTTCTCTTGCTTTGAGGAAGAATTGTTAACTTTTGCAATTTTATAATGAACTGTCTGAGATTATAGTAGTACCTGAATTCTGGTTTAGGATCCTAATCCTCCTCAAATTTGACCTCCCTGTATTGAAATCCACAGCAGTTCTAAATTGGCACTCAATATTTACAAACCTTTAACTCAAGGTAAAAAAAAAAAAAAAAAAAAGTTCCCTGCTTTACTCCAGCTACCAACCTGACATTTCCCTTTGGCACTGCTGAGGTATTGCACACTAGAAAGAGGTGGGAGGCGTGCAAATAAGGATAGATACTGATAACCATCCTACAGTATTTTGTGTGGGGCACACTGCATTTCAAAAGAGTAAAAGCCTTGAATGCCATTAATTACTGCAGAGCTGCAGCTCATTCAGGTCTAGGCTGAGGTGCTTCTGATTTATAGTTGGAGTGTCTGTGTGCAACTCAGTCATTTATTTAAATCAGGTGAACTGATCATTTTAAAAAGATATTAAGATTTCAAGAGCTCAAATTAAAGATTAAATACATTCAAGTGCATAAATGAGGCCCGTTCGTTAGATGCAATATTTTCCCTTGATTTGATTTTTTTTATTTTACATATACAAATATAGCCTTATAGCTTCAGTTAAATTTATCCAGGCTGGTGGGTATCCTACATTTCTGATCTGCTACCTATTCTGACGGCATTCTTTGCAGGGGCAACCTTCACTGCAGTTAGCCTCTTTGAGCCACTAGAGGTTACTGCTGCACATTTTGTTATGCACCTCTCTAGCATCTCTGGCCTTTTCCATGGTTTTATGTGTCATCAAAACCACTGCTGACAGAACAGAAGAAGACAGACATGCATATAAAAAACAAGCATAACAGGCAAAGTTTCTTTAAGTATGGGTTGGGCCTGAAAATGTATCGCATACCTGTTGTCATAGGTCCCCACATGACAAGAATACCTATATACTGTATTTCACTGAGCCAGAGGGTGAGAAACTATTTGGTTTGGGTCCCCATTTCACAAGAGTGCCAGTATGTTTTAATGGGCCTGGTTCTGAGAGTGAGAGGCTAAATTTGCTCTGTTTGGTTCCCCACACATGATGAATACCAGTGTGTTTTAATGAGTCTGGGTGTCAGGATGAAAGATAACATTTACTTAGTTCGGGTCCCAGACTGACGCAGTTTAAGAACCCCTGCTGTAAAGCCAACAGGGCCAATGGCAATCAGCTGACAGAAAACTCCTTTTTAAAGTCATTACTGATTTAAAACCAATGGGAGCTGCGGTTTCCTCGTTTAGCCACGCTGTAACTGTCCTGCACTGCATCGCTATGGTGACATTGTTTCTTCTTACAGTTTGGATTGATTGTTGTTGTTGTTGTTGTTGTTGTTTTTCGGTATGGATCTGACACAGTGCCTACCAAAAACCACGGGACCCTCCCTGTCACTCACTGTCTCGCACACACGCTGTCTCGCACACACGCACACGCACACACACACACACACACACACACACACACATATGCACACATACACACACAGACACACGTACACACACATACACACACGCAAACACACACCTGCTCCAGTCCTCTTCATCAGAAGTCATTTTTTTCTAAGCTTCAGTCTATTTTGCCACAAGCTTTTCCTACTGACTGACTGCAATAAGACCCATGTGATTTGAAAGACTTAAGCTGTTCCTGCCTGGGGACATTGGAAATATACACCATTTGAAAAAAAAATGATGAAATATAGAATAAAAAAGTGTTTTGTACAGAAATATATTTTTATGATGAAATTATTTGTAAAATGTATGAATCTATTATGTAAATTTTCAATGCAATGTAAGATTAAAAAAGGCTAATTGCTTTTGTAAAAAACCTGTCCTGTCCTTTATTCTCTTTGTACATTGAATGATTTTTTTCTACAAACTGATGTGCTGTGTGGAGCCAGGCTTAACAAAGGATACAAGTATCTCCATTTTAGGGGCTTGAATGAAACATGTGAGCTTCATAGATTATAAATATATGAGTTGAAATCAAGGTCAAACCTGAACTTTGTAAACTATTGTTGAATGAAAATGCTTTAGGTATGACCGGAAAGCCAGTTTCAGAGTCTTGGAGTGCCTTGGAGGGAAAATACTGCAAGTGCATAGTGTTTAAGTTTATAAATAACTACAGTGTAGCTTGAGATGAACTCCCTTAACTTCTCCCATTCATTCACTATGGAGGTACTTATCACTGTGGATGCAATGTTATTTTTGGCCTCTGCAGCTGTGGATGCTGCTCTGACTTTTTGCAACAGAACCAGGTAATAGGAAAACAAAATCCACTGAAGCTAAAGAGGTTTCATGTAGCAGAGAGTGAACAGACATTATGAGCCTTGGGAACATTTGTAGTTCTGCCTGCATTTGTCCAGGTCTGTAATGTGTAAACCAATCAATGAATGATGCACCAGCAGCTCCTGAAATGATTTGTTGCCCAATTATCTGCAGATTTTAGATGGCAGTGACCAAGGAATACTTTTCATTTTCTCTTAGTGATAATTTGACTTCTTTGTATGTCATGTATTGCTTGTCTCAAGCAACTGATTAATCCTGCCTGCACTTCCTTGGTTACCACTGGCAAGGAATAGTAAATCCCCTTTTTACATTAGAAAAGCCAGAAATTGAGTCTGATACTGATACTTATTTTAATCATTTTAAGAATAAAAGTGCATTTTTTGAATGGCGTTTCCTAATATCTATCTGTTTTTAATCTACCCAAGGAAAAAGGCATTGTATCACAACCCATTTTGCTTTTTGCATCACAGCACATTGTCAACCCATTTTGCTTTTTGCATCACAGCACATGTATGAGATTAACAATCTTGGGTTTAAAGCTACTGCTGCTTAAAGTTTGCATTGACTGCTTTCAGATTCAAGACGTAGCCGACAGTAAGTACAGTAAATACAATGAATTTAGTGACATGTTGTTTATGTGCCATCATTAAAGGCTAAACTATATATATATGTATAAAAAAAAGCACCAGTTTACGATGTCACGTTATCAGATAAAACCCAAGTATTCCGAGTTTCATTGAATGCAGCATGTAACTCCCACATCGGTAACGCAATGAACAAACAAATAACCATAGTAAGTTAAGTACTTTTATCACAAAAAAAAGTCCACTTTGTGCAGGTCTCTTCAATTATTTACATGTTTTACTTCCTAGAACTCGGCTAGCAGTAACTATAGTGACCTAACCTAACGTTACCTAAGCCTACACTAACTGGGTTACTCTACACACTAGCCACGTTTGCTAGGTCTAGCTAGCTAGGCCTTATTTGAAAGGCTAAACCGGCTAAACATAAGCCATGTCTCTGTTTGCCATTGAAAACACAGTTGCTGGTGGAATATTGACCAGAAAACACAACTGTCTACAGAAATGGATGGAAAGAGAGAGAAAGGGGAAAAGAGGATCGAGGCTTTTCATGACAGACTTTTTTGAAGGGTATTTTTGTCCCCCCAGAAATGGTCAGTATATATATACATGACATTATATATTGATACTGTGCTATCAACCAACACAGTCTTAACAACATATTTCATTTGCATCTTATTGTAGAGTTCAGCTGAGTGGCAGCACCTCAGGTCAGTCCAGTGCAACCCAACACACTTCAGCATCAGGCAGTTCAGACCAGCAGGAGACCAGGCCAGTCCCAGAGCAGCAGCAGAACATACTGTAAGTTTTATGTTTTTTTTGGATTCATGATTTATATGATCACTGGCAGCATGATCAGTCACCACATCAGCCCTGTACAATAATGCTGTGTGCTGTGACAGGTTAGGGTTAAGTTAGTTCCAAGTTAGAGTAAACAAATAATACACCCATAAATGAGTACCATAAATTAATACCACTATTGTTGCGGCTGTAGCCACAGATAATCTCTTTCATAAATCATCAAATTGAGTGTTTCATGACAGACAACCGCCACTCCTCCCACCCCACCCCCTTTCTGGCCTGGGTGGGACTCAATTCAAACCCTGCTCACTGGTCAGAAAACAACAGAGCAATACATGATACGGCATGTGTATATGCCACTCAAATCACTTGCTGCTCTTGGTGCTCAGTTGCAAAAGCCACATCAAACAAGGTAGCTGTTTCCAACACAGCTGCAATGATTTTTACCCCTCTGATTACTGCTCATCTTCTCCTTAAAAAACACATTAGGTCACTGATTGCCCTAGCTGGCAAATTTTGCTAAATTAAAATGTAGCTAAGCTGTGTGTGCGCTCACTGCGCTAGAGAAAGGCGAGGTGATCAATGAACATACCATATTTTTACATTTTCACTGAAAGATAACTTGGGCTACATAACAACATTGTGATGCGCCTAAAATCTGGATATTAATGATAAGACACAATTACTGCTGTGATGAGTGTGGAAAGAAATGTCTATTGCTGGTTTGAAAGGGGAATTCAATTCTGGTGCCAGTCTGAAGTCAGATATTCCTGAAGTCTATGTTGTGCCGTCAGTTGTAGCTTAACTGTTGGAATGGAGGGGGATAAATTTCAAAATTTTCCCACTTAAAAAGAGAGATGTGGTCGTTTGGAGAAATCAGTGACTACCCAGTACCTTGCCCTTGCAGCATGCATTTCGTCTAACACTTTCTCAGATATTGTACATGGTATGTTAGTAGTGGGTTAGTAGTAGGATAGTGGGCTTTAACTTGTAGCTAAACACAGGTCTGTGTCATTGCAAAATGTTATTGTTGTACCACATAAATCCACAAGTAGGCTACATTAACAATCACCGTGACAACCACTGAGCCCTGACTACCTTACCTTCCCGGTAAACAGGAACAACGTTTTACATGGGTGATTCATTTTATTGTAATCTGCTATTGTTGCAGGCATGTTGCTGATTGATCAAGCGGAATAGTTCCTTATGTGAAAAATATGTCACTTTTCTGAATGCAGGGATAGTTTTTAATAGTAGCCATAGCTTAACAGGAATCTCAAAACATGTACTGTAGCCTTTCCATTTTAAAATGTAACTTTTCATTCCAAAAAAGAGAGAGCAAATGATACATTTTGCATGACATTCTACACTTGATGGATTAGATTTCTTCAGTCAGCTATAAATAGTACTCTTATTAACATTTCAGTCTTGTTGGGTGAGCTACTTACTTTTACACTTGGTTCTCAAACAGAAAAGTGGAGCGGAGCTGAATGAGATCTCTAAGAGTAGTGTGAGCTCAACATGGAAATAGGTCTGAATGAAGGATGATTCCCTTTGTCTCTCTCTCTCCCTCTCTCTCTCTTCCAGCTGTGTCTTTCCCTTTGTTTATTTGTTTGGATGCCATGCACCAGATTCACCTCCTCTTGAGACTAAAATCATGGATAGGCCTAAACAAGTTGCATTGGGTCTTTTGTTTGTGTGATGTCATCAGCTTAGCCTAGATGTTGGACATTGATGGAAATTGTGAATGTGCAATTGATATAGGCTACTTGCTTTTGATTTTTTAAGCTGTTGTGTTCAGCTTCACAGATAAAAAAGTGAGCCTGAAACTAATATATGCTAGTTTTTCTCTTTGCTATTTAGGGGACATGTTGTGATGTGAGGTATGATGTGTGCTATTGTGTTTATTTTAGTAACCACATGTGATCAGTAGATGGCGCCAGCTGACCTCTGCAACTGGAATTGAGCAAATCAATCTGCCTGTGTATGAGTGAGTGAATTAATTTTGCAACAAAAGACATTTTTCAAAAACAAAGATTTAAAGCTCATAATGATGAAGGAGAGAACAACAGAGCAGGAAATGTATCTGATGAACCAAATCCGAGTTATTAGAAATCACTAATAATTCCTCAGCCAACTGTGGCTGATTGAAATGGAAGTTGTACATGTTACAATATATATATATATTCATTTTTCCAGACATTAATGGTTGTGCCAGATGTTGTGACTGGCTTGTGAAGAAGTGTGACAGAGGGTGTGCTCCATTAGGGTGTCCCGGAGCACTGCTTTTGGCCCAGGTGGGTGTGATTTATACGCCATTTAAAAATGGCTAATGCCAGTTGTTCCTTTCTGAAGGCTCGGCCAGACCAGCGAGGACACGTAGTAACCAAAGAAAGACACATGTGCAGGGCGAGCAAACCGTGAATTGATAAATGTAGTGCAGGCTTTCATAAAACCATAACTGTTCTCCATGCCACAAGCTGACAGATTACACTCCATTTAAGCAGTTTTCTCCGCCCTTGCCGCTACATAACGAGTGGCACAACGGCACACGCTAATGGAGTGGACCCAGAGTTTACAATATGCTATACATCCCGTTTCAAACAAGGCCAAAAGAAATGATGCAGGACAGGGTCATTCTTCACTCCTAGATGACCAGCAATTCCATCATGTGAAACACTTAGGTTCCTAAACTTGGAGGGCACCACAACCTGAGTTACATGGTCTACCTGCAAATTGTCAGGTTGTCATTGTCAACCCTTAACTGGATGGAACCCCCTCTAGTTTACTTTCCGGACAGACAGTGCAAAGAATGAGTCAGGGTCTTTTACACTGAACTTGGGTAGAAAGCGCACATTGCCAGCAACAACAAACTCAGCGCCTGCCGCAGCAGGTTGATCTAAGATGCCAGTAGCCAAACGAGATTCATTAGCCTTTCCTTTGCTCATCAGCTCCAATTTCAACTGTTCAATCCTTAAGCTCTCCTGTTCTGGAGCTACCTCTGCCTCCCTCCGTAACATCTCCCTTTCTAGTGCTGCCTCCCTTTCCCTTTGTGCCTGCTCTGCCCTTATTTTCTCAACTGTAACCTCTCCCGCTCGATTTCTTTATCCAATTCCATGTATTGCTCAAATGTGAAGTTACTACGATTAAATGGTGGACTTACAGGAGCAATGTGAGCCTGAACTGCTTCTAAAAGCTTAGCAGACACTGCTACTGCCTCAACAGTCTCCCTCAATGTAGCCTTTTGAGGTATATCATCAGCTTTTGACCAGCCCAAATGTACTGTCTAGTCAACTGAAACAGTTTTAGTAAGTTCAGCCAATGTTATACCTATAACTTTACAAGGTATAGGTATAAAATGGCCTAAAATGTTGATATTGGCTGATGGCGAGTATGACAGGAGGCAAAACTATCTACAATTGTAAGTTAGTCTTTATTCTTAGAGTATTCTTTAGTCACATTGTTGACATGCAGAAATACATGGCTCGGTTTATGAATAACCAAGAGTCTGCTATAGTGTTCTCCATGGCAACAGATGAAGTGGCAAGGGTATTTATGCCGGTTCACTTAAACTTTCGTTCCGTGCGAGTGTCCCTCCACATGACGTAGCCTACATAATGCATCACATGGATGCTGCCTCTCTGACTGGAGGAGGGCTTGGAGTTTACACACTCCTGAAATGAGATTCAGCATGTGAGCAGCACTTAGCTTTCTCGTTACGCAGCCTGCACCAAGGCAGCGTAACTCTGGTGTAGTGTGAGGGCCTAATTACTCCACCCCCCAACCTGTAGGCAACAACAAAACCAAATCAATACAAATCCAAAGCAACAATACACAAATTGTAGGAAAACCAATTACCGCGGGCCTCCCAAAATTACGCAAACCATGTGCAACATCCCGACCTCAAGCAGTCAATTAGATATTACCAAAATCCACTTTAGGACGAGCCCCCACTGTCATGACTGGCTTGTGAAAGTCACAGTAGAGCGACTCCACACAGTATCTCAATGGTTAACGATTATGTGTATTAATAATAAAGGAAGAAAGTATGGTTATGGACTGGAGAGACGAGGCAGTAGGGAAACCAGGTTTTTATAAGCGGGCAAGCAGACAGACATCTGAGAGGGAGAGAGAGGCAGACACAGACAGAAAGAGAGACGGACAAGAAGAAACAGACAGACGGCCGGTGCCGTTGCACAGAGCCTTGATGAAGAACAGCACTTCTCATTTCTGTGTTACTCCAACTGGGTCAATCTGTGTTCTGTTGCTTTTGCCCTTAATATGAGTTGAGTAGTGTTTTTTTCAAGAGCAAGACCATTAGAAGTTTCTTTGACAACGGTTTTGTTAAATAATTTTTAAGGGTGACAACAACAAGGTCTTCTCAGCAACATCTGCAATCATTTCCTTATTACTGTAAGCGGCCTGTTGTGATCTGTGCCATTGCATTCAATTGTTTTTTTTGTTTTTTTTGCCATACTGTATGTGATCAGTAGATGGAGCCAACTGACCTCTGAAACTGCCGTTGAGCTTAACCTTCCTCTGCCTGTATTGGCAGCATACACTTATAAATGATCTTGGTGTAGCCTGGAACATTTTAATGGGTCTTTGAGGTGTTGGTAGAAAATGGAGCACATTAATTTTGCAACAAAATATGTTTTTCACTCAGCAAATGAGTGAAAATAAAACAATATCCACCAAATATTCAATAATGAAGAAAAACCAAAGAACAACAAAGCAGAAAGTGCATCTGATCAATCAAATTGCTAATAATTTGTAATAATTTAAATATAATTTGTAGTCTACATATTGAAAAAAAAAAGATCAGTCATTAAAGGTCATTAATCAAGATTTGATTGATGTTATTCCTGTATCTTTTACTCAGCACCACTTTGCTTAACACCTATTAGTTTCCATGCTGTCATGGTTGCAGTGGTTATGTCATAGAGGGGATCAAGAACAACACTCAGCCATCTCTATTACTCAAACTGCATCTGATTGTATTAACCATGTGAGATCACTAGATGGCGCCAGCTGACCTCTGAACTGCTTTTGAGCTTAAACTCCCTGTTGGTGTTGGCAGCATGCAGCTTTAAACACCATGACTGGTGTTGTCTCAGAGATTTTAATGTATGTCTTTTAGATGTTGGTGGAACTTTAGAGTGCGTTCATTGCACAAAAATCTATTTTTCACTCAGTACATAAAAAAAAGAAGATTCCCATAAGATATTGATATTAATATGGAAGAGGATGGGGAAAACAATAAAGATGAAATTGCATGTGATGAACCAAATCATGAGCTATTAGTTGTCTGTAATGATTTCTCAGCCAAGCGTGAATGATTGAAATAGAAATTGTAAATATTACAGAAAAACAGTTTGGTTCATTAAATCTCATTTAGTGATTTTATTGATTTGATTTTTTTCGTCTTTAAATAAGCATCATCTTGCTTCACACCTTGTAGATCCCGTACTGTCATGTTGCCCTGGTTGTGTCAGAAACAACAGAAGAAGAACAACACTCACAGCCTCTTATACGAATAATTGAGTGTTTGTCAAGGCAAACCAAATACAGATGAATAAAACAAAGTATCTTTAAAACAAATACAGATAAGTAAAACAATTGATGTAGGGGACAACAATAAGGCCTTCTCAGCAACATTTGTAACCATTTACTAATAATGTGGCATGGTTTGATGTGTACCATTTGCATTTGACTTTGTTGGCCATATGTGATCAGTAGATGGAGCTAGCTGACCTTTGAAACTGTCTTTGAGCTTAAAATTCCTCTACCTGATTTGGCAGCATAAAACACCAATGCTGCTGTCGTCAAATTTTAGTGCATGTCTTATTGGAAGAATATGGAGCAACAAAATGTATTTTTCACTCAGGACTAATGATGAAAGCAGAAAATGCATCAGTTGTTATTTTATCTAATATCTACTCTATTCTAATCATTCTCTTAAATATTTCCTCAGACCAATGATTGAAATAAAAGTGGCATATATTACAAAAAATAAAATAGTTTATTGTTCATTAAATGTAATTTATAGAGAATTTATTATTTTATTTTTAACTTAGTTTGCGTCACAGCCTTTAGATTCCATGCTGTCTTGGTTGCTCTGGTAGAGGGCATGAAGACCGACACTCAGCCCGCTGTATGTTACTCAGACTGGGACGAGCTGAGGCTGCGGGGTCCGTGGGAAAGGGATAATCATGCAGTGAAGCTCCCCGAGAAGAGAAGTCCTCTCATGTATGAAGCTCTGGTCTAGCAGTGTGAGAGTGGAGGAGAGTGTGTGTCGAGAGGGTAATTGCAACAAAGACAAAGACCGAGGCCATAATTTGTCCCCACTGCTACACTAATGGAGAGAAAAGGTGGTTGGGGATAAGGTTAACACTGCAGATGTGGAGCCAGATGATATACTGTTTGGGATATAATTGGGAAAATATTTATGATGTTTCGTTGTTGAATATGGTATTTTTTCCTTTTCACTTTTTCATTTTTTTCTTGGGCAATTTGTGGACAAAATATAATTTTCTAAAGTAAGTGGCAAATGTTAGTTTCTACTTTTGAGAGGAGTGAAAACAAAAATGTTGATGAGTTCAATTTTAACATGCATCACTTGAGCGTTCCCTGCTGCTTCTCTTTGGCTCCGGTGACGTGAAATACAAGGTGTATGTGCATATGAAATATACAGTACAAGATAAAAGACATGGCAATAACAAATGATCTTCCTCTTTCTGTCTGCACGCGTTGTTTCTCATCTCTCTCCTGTAATCACTGAAAAAGACCCCGGGGTTTCATTACACAGTGTTCCTGTATTTTCTCTTGCAGGATCCTGGAATCTCAGCCTTCCTTCTTTGTACACATGTGTTTTCTTTCTCCCAGGGACTGCATATAGCTTCAGTGGTACCAGAATAAATACATACATGCAAACACACACACTAGACCCTATTCAAATCAGTGTGCATTGTTGATATGAACAGTATCAGGATAACACAAACAGTAATAGCCCTAAGAAACCTTGAGATTTTCTTTTTTGGCGTGTCAGAAAAAAGGAGAAACATGCAGAGCAATGCCTCTTGATTTTTTAGCTAAAGCATTTTCTCTAACTTTTAAACTCAGTCAGAATCTTGAAAGCTTATATGAAGTTACTTGAATCACATCAAATCATGTCAGCTTCGTTAATAGTATCGTCTCTGTTATCATCGGTCTTCATTGTTCTTCAAACCCGATATCAGTGTTGTGCAAGAGGTATTCATTTCCCTTCATTTGAATGGCTCAGAAACCCGAGCTCCTAAACTGTTTCTTAGGATCACCAAGCTTCCCGCAGCAGAAGATTGTCCTCCTCTTATGACAGAGAGCTTTCCCAGATTTCCCCAGCTTTCTGTCTTTGACTCCTTTCAGATCAATCTGGGATTAGGGTTGATTACATGGATACCCCTTTGGGACGCTTTATTTCAATGAATTAGTTGAGTGAATGAACAGAACGGCAACAGAACAGTATTTTGTACCAGCCACATAAATTATGCATAGTCTGTGGATATCAACCACCCTTGATCATCTTTTTTATAGTTTGAATTCTGAGTGAGAAAAATTGTTAATTGCCAGCCTTGTCACATGTAATCTTGCCACTGTTTGATGTACAATAGGAATGCGGTCTATATGTTGGTTATTTATTTATGCGGTGATGGAGATGCTGTGTATGATGAAACAGAGACCTAGATAAAATGTTTGTGCGGTGTTTTATGTTTCAGACTTGGTTATTGCTAGAATCAGGCTATGCTGAATAAATAAGAAAATTAATTGATTGTATAGTTTGGAAACCAGAGGCATCATGCACCTCATCTACTATTAACGATGCGTGTCAGTACAGCAGCTATATGAATCCTATTTATTTGTATGTATTTATATTTTTTTCCCGTTGTTCTTTTCTTTTTCTGCCTAACATTTTGTCACAACTTAGGTGATATTGCAAAGCTGGGAAAGCAAAAAAAAACAAAAAACACACGATGCAAAAGGTGTACAGTACAAGAGATGTTCCCATTCCAACAAAATCACAACTCCTTTCATTTGAATTTGTCATGGAGGGGAATCATGATGAGCAAAGTGTTAATGTGTTTAAAGCTGGGCTGAAAAGCTCCAGTGAGAAAGGTGTAAATAAGACTCCTATGGCTTTCTAGCTGAATAGGTAATGGGCGAAGAAGGCACAAATGCAGTTGTACATGCACACATATTTTTTACAGCTGGAAATAATTTCACTAAGGGTGTAATTAAGTTTATATGCATTCCTGAGTTATTGTTAAAACCATACAAATATTGAAATATGACAGAAGTGCGTAAATCTGTGATCAGCACGCCCCGAGAATCCAATGAATCTGAGGGCTTGAAATATTTAAAAATGCAAATTGCATGCAAGGATTTGCATATGGCAGTATTTAAAACCAATGTCCTTGCCGAAAGAGGGTTTTGTAGTAGACAAAGAGAGGGATTATGGGTAGACACCCACTCGTGTTTTGATCGCACCACCATTGGTCAAGTCAGAATTTCTGTAAACAATAGGCTACTCAAGAGGCTTGATGGTGTATTTAGTCACATGTGGATAGTGCCTTGAAGTGCTTTTTTAATAAATGTAAATTATCATTAGGCTTAGAGGCTTTTACCATACCATAATCCTGCTCTCCTTTGCCCTTTTAATGGGAAAAACGAAAGAACTTCTGAATTTATATTTTTATGCCTTATCAAAATAGTCATTATAAACTTCATCTCTTTTTCTCCCTCTCTCCATAGATAGATAGATAGATAGATAGATAGATAGATAGATACTTTTAAAGATATCCTCGGTCAAAGCCACTTCTCGACAACAGAAGTAAAGTGCTCAACCTACACTGGTTGCTGTGACTAATCGATTAACATGACATGCTCAGCCATGTCCTACAGCGAGGGGCTACAATGTTAGATTAAATGCCGGCTAGATCCTCATCAGGGAAAAAATCAATGGTTGTTGTTAAGGGCGAATAGTGTCCGAGGGGGTGGGGGATGGAGGACTGTAGAGTCACTTTACATGGCGTGTCCTGGGCTGTTTGCACTGTGGCGCCTGCCTGTATTGACCTGGATAGAAAGCCCGGGTAAGGAAAGAGAGAATTTGTCACGATAGTCCTCCTTCACTTCCAAGTCCCCGTTCACTTACATTCTCGTTGGCTTTCTTACTAATGGTCATGCGACTCAAAATTGAGCAGAAGCGGTACAAACAAACTAGTGGAATTTAATTGTGTGAAAATCCAACCTCCAATCATCTTGGACCTGATTCAGAAAGAGTTTATTATCAAATTCTTTATTCTGTAAATATGTGTGGATGTAGAGAGCCACAACAAATGTAGAGTGTTAGATTCCCTTAACACCATGAACATTTTCCTAGCACTTTCCCTAGGTGTTTTTTACAGACTTTACACATCAAAAAACTGACCAATCAACCAAATAAGCATACTAAAAGATGTGTGACACAGTGTATACATTTTGGACAGTTTTGGGAATTACTGTACCCATGTCTATAATAAAGAAAAGTAACATCAGGCGTATTATTATAGGTGCATATGACTCAGACGCACTCACATATTTTTTTTCTTAATTTGTTTCATTTGAAAACCTACCCTTTGACCTACTGCAACAGATTAGACCAGGCAGCAGAGTAAAGGAAAGATAAAGGCAAAACAAGAGAATCCCCTCATACCTTTTTCCTTCATCCAAAACACCCAAACTCCTGGTCCAACATAATCAAAACCCACATCCCCATGCCCATGGAAGACAGGCCCAGGCTCTGTTTTTCCTCTAACATTTCACAATGACAGTTATTTCAATAAGGTCTCTTAGTTGTAGTATAATAGGTTGGCCCATGGAATACTGTGATTGTGGAATTTTTCATGGAAAATAGACTGTGTCACGGAAAAATGAGATACACCGCAGAAAGAATTGAGAGACCATAGAATCACGCAGAAATTCACCTACAATGTCCAGTGTTTTGCTAGTTATTCACTGCTGCTTACTGTAAATGAAGTCATGGAATGATTTTTGTTCTTAGTTAAGGAATAATGCCACAGCACAGAGAATGCAGCCTTGTGCACACAAAAAAGTGAAGAGTGAAGAGTTCACAAAAAATGAAAGTAACGTAGGACATCTAGCAACTGTAGCAGTCTCAGTAAGTAAACTGTTAAGATAAGATGAGATAAGATAAGATAAAACTTAAGCATTAGGAGGGTATGCAAAATAGCAGAAGCAGTAGAACTGATTGAGACAAAAAACAGTAATTAAAAATATGTATGATATGAGAATATATTAAAAAGTATGAAATATGTGCGGTATGAAATAAGTTCTAAAAGTATCAATACATTTGCAATATATAACAAATGAGAGGACAATTGAGATTATGAAAAAAAGCAATATGTGAAATTGCAGCATATGCATGGGATGTGCAAAAATGTGGTTGTATTAACATTAATAGGTCTACAGAGGGCCATACATGCACAAAAAGTGTCTAGACATGTTGTAAAAACTTGGTAGTCCCAGATATTTAGTATGGGCAGTGCAGGCGTCCTGCTTCAGCATGCTCCTAGTTGGCTGCGGCTGGGGCTGTTTGGACAGAAAGCATTGTACAGTTTGATGGTTGTCGGCACAAAAGAGCACCTAAAGTGCTCTGTGTTGCACCTTGGGGAGATGAGGTGGAGGCTGAAGATGCTCCGTTGCTGCATCAGCTCACCACAGTGGGGGTGGGAAATGTTGTCTAGGATGGAAGTCGGGTTTAGTCCTCAGCTGCTTCTTGAGTTGGAAATCCACTACCAGCTCCTTTGTCTTACAGACGCTGAGCTGCAGATGAAGCTTTCCACCAGACTGTTACAGAGTATTCACACTGCAAGTGACTTGGTTGATGGGTCGCTCCATTCTGACCAATTGTGTGCTGTGCGAGAGGCTCCAATTGCATCTATATAGTGATCTTGTGCAGCTACAAAGTTTTGAACAGGCAAATCATGTATTTTTGCTGCTCTGGTACTGCTTGTCATAATGTTATGTTGTTTTAATGAGTAAACATAGCTAGTTGGCAACCACTAATTAGGTAGCATTAATTGAAAATAAAACAGAAAAAAATGAAATGAAATTATTTTCAAGCTTACCATCAACCCCAAAAGTGGATGCAGCCTTTCTCCGAGTATCATTTTTGAGATGTTTATTCCTGTGGTCTTTCAAATAAACGTCGTATAACTGGGAAGCTTTGAATGGATGGAATTAATTTCTTGCCTATTTTGCACTTGTCAGTCGGAACTATTGTTCATAAAACAAAATCACAACAGTAGGGAAACAAGGAAGCCTGCAAATCTGATTGGCTCTTGATGGCCAATGACAGCTGTGGCAACTTTTCTTGGCCAACCAGCTTGCTGACCGTCCACACATTGACTTTACCTGATCGCTCAGCTCTATAGGAATTAATTTGATTGCTGGCAGTCTGAACAGACCCAGTCTCCTCCTCCTCCTCCTTACCCTTCTGATGCATCCCGCAATAGAGGAGTCCTCCAAGAACTTTTGGAGGTGGCATGACCCAGAGCTGAATCTGAAGTCTGAGGTGTAGAGGGTGAACAAGAAAGACCGGTGTAGTCCCCTCGGGCGTCCCCATGCTACTCTGCAGCATGTCCAACACACTGCTCTGGAGTGTGTGTGTGTGTGTGTGTGTGTGTGTAAAGAGTCTGTTTTTTGCCACTGACTCAATGAAATTACCTATTGTCACTTAGATTTTTTATTTTTTTTATTTTTTTTTAAAGACGGCATGCATGCTGCACAAAATGCAACACAGTTGTGGAAAATTCCACTGCAGATTTTAAGATTTTTGTTGATAAAGAAAACTGAGAGGACTAAACAGAGATTCAATCCAAATACACAACACATATAATTCAGTCTATTTAAATTTTAATTTTCCATTTGCATTCCCTCAAGTACAAACTGCTTAACAAAATTTTGCCCACTTAAAAATGCTGCATACCTGCGGTATAGAACAAAGTCCAGCATGTAGACTTTGGCTCTGGCTGACTCTGGCTCACACACTCACACATGACAAGAGCAAACTATCCACTGGGAGGGCATAACTCAGCTTTTACCTTTTAGGTGGACACACACTGCAAGGTTTTGAAAAGATTCAGCCCCAATTAGGCTGGTTTACAGTCATTTAAAACATCCCCCAAAATTTGTCTGGGATGGAAACTTTTTGTGCCTAATTAGTGCCAAGATCTTCTAGTGTGTGTCTACTCTTATGTGTGTCTGTGCTGTTTAGGCTGTCATTTCTCTCTCTCTGCTAATCTTGATTAAGGTGCTGCGGCATTGACGATGACACATTTGGATGATTTTTGTACCAGCACCTAATAAGAATACTTTGTCTCATCTATAGTGGAAAAAAATGTTTCCTTCTGACCTGACCTGAATCCATTATTTCCCATACAGTATTTTCTACTCTCACCCTGCTCTACACTTCTCACACCCTTTCAACGACTCAAGGACAAAAAGGGATTGACTTCACTGTTTTGCTGGTGTGTGTCTTGTGTTTCTGGGGAAACAGGGAGATTATTATTGCAGCGAGGGCCCAAGGTGCTGCTGGTGATGCCAGATAATTGTGCATAAACAAACGAACCTCCGGATAAGGTGTAATGCCAAGGGTCCTTAACATCCCAAATGGCAGAAAAGTGATAGAAACAATAAGGACAAAATATATATGCATATTTTGAATTGGTAATTGGTAGTTTTTTTTTCCTTTTTCCTTTATTTTTTTCTTTTAAAATATGGACTTGGATGGAAGGCACTGATTACAACTCTTCCTTGCCTTTTGGAAAACGAAAGAAATATCTACTGGTCTTTACATAAACTTATAAGAAAAGTTATATTTTTTTATTTGTGGCAAGTAATTTAATAATAATCATTCTATGAATTCTACAGCTTACCATGTTTTTTTCTCACTGACTCCCAGATCATACCTCTAAAATATAGACACCTCTTTTTGCCCATTTTCTCCGCTCACCATGGCAGTCACCCTCATCAGTCACTACCCCCCTCATTCACATAACATTTTGTTGGGTAGGTAAAAATGGGTGAGTGCCGTGTGCAAGACTCTCATCTCATATATTCCCTAGTCATCCTACATGAGGCATCAGTTGCCTCCCATTAGTAGACAATGTAATAGTTACTGCTCCTTTGTCTCAGCGAAATCTACAATACAATACATGCATCAAGAGGTCTTCGGTTTTGTTAAAGGATCGTTTTGTACGGATACAGTGCAGTTGAACAATTTAACAGACACTGCTCTACCTGCAGACATTACAAAATTACTCCTAAATAAATAAATACAGTACATTCCTTGACCTTAGTGTTTTTTGAGTTGCAAAAAATTTGATGCTGCTGACAGTAGCACATAGACAGGCTTTGATTCAGAAGGATAGTCTCTGCTTCTGTGTTTCAGAAGCTTGTAAATTAATTGAACTCAGTCTGATGTTTAAACAGTTGATATCAAAACTACACTAATCAATGACATATTTCTAAAATACAAAAACACAAGGGAAATCAATATCCATGATGCATCACATCTATTGCAGAAAAGCTGTTTTCCAAATACAATTTTATTATATAATTACATTTTATTTCCAAATAAAAGGCTTTCCACAGCATGCTATCTATTAATTGCTAAGTGTGTTTGTAATTTATTCAGTCATACAGCAGGGCATCATTCGCAAAAAAACATAACTCAAGACACAGACTAAAGTAATACTGCAGTAATTCTGTTGCTTTACAGACAAAGGGAATAGCTCAAAAAAACACATTTATGTGAGTTTTATGAGTGTTTTGAAAGACTTATAATTTAAGACGGGGGCTCTCGAGGGCTGAAATGTTTCAGTCATCTAACAATCAAGTAATAATACTATATTTTGTTGAATATTTCTGTAAAAGTTTTTCTGTGTTTTGCTTGATTTTTCATAAGCTTTTCTGAAAAATTGAAAAAAAATTCTGTGTTTGCTGGCAATAAAGACGTAAAGACTGTTGAAAACTACAAGTCAACTGATGAAACTGCTGTGAAGTGCTTGTTAACAAGTGATTAATGAGAGTGTTTATTATCCTTAGATTTAATTGATTAATTGACGAATTTGTGCTTTTCAAAGTAAGAGCGAGGAGGTTGGTCAAAACTGTTTGGTTGTCAATTTTGTTATAAATCTTGCAATCACAAATACATGGAGGGACTCTGTAGTCTAAGTGTGATGTAGATGCAGACACATACACAAACACACAGACAGTTGAGAGTTGTGAAATACCATGAGAAAACCTTAAAATCATCCCCCACTTCTCAATACCCCACAACTTGTACCCTCCAATTTCCCTTGCTGACTTCATGCTTGCTTTGACCAGAAAAACTCTTCCCCTTCATCGTAGCGTGTGGGATCTCCAGATAAACCAAACGATAGGCGGAGAAGGACCCGCTGGGGTGTGGGATTGCTTGTAGAGAAGCACCCGAGCGCTCGTCTGCAGGATTTGTTTGACTCGGGTAATTGAAAGTGTTTTAAACTATTATAGCAACTGGAGGGCTTGTTTAACTGTCGAGCTGCCAGTCAAGCGGGTGGGCCAAAAGCCCGAGCCCGTCAAGGCCTGTCAGTCAATGGAAACGAGAAGTGTCGGCTTAATGGATTTCTCCACACCGCCCTGTCTACGCGCTCAACAGAGCTAGGAGAGAGGGGGAAGAGAGAGAGGAAAAAAAAATCAATGCATTGTCATGTGTGAGTGTGTGAGCCATCAAACGACCAGGTGGATTGGAACTGTATTTGTCTTGTGTGGATGTTGAGATGCAATACTGGCAGAAAGTAGGAGGTGTTGGTTTGTGTGTGTGTGTGTGTGTGTACGTGCGTGTGTGAATGTGCGTCTGCAGCTCTTTACACCTGTTTGTGTGTATGTGTGTGTGCCTGTGTGTTGCGGCTGCCTAAGAGGAGCAGGAGCTTTCTGAGACAGACAGACGTTCTCTGTATGTCTCCAGGGGCTTTTGTTGCGATTTGAGGTGTAAGAGGGGTCACATCACCCTCGAAACAAGTTTGTTTTTTATCCCGTAGTCTCTCCACAGGTGAAAAACTGTCTTTTGTCTGTTGTATTTGTTCTGTATTTTTTTCCCACTGTACTCTCATCATGGCGGACTGACAGCATGTTCACTGTTACTGAAAAGGCCAAGTGAACAAAACAGATGCTTGTTGGTGAACGTTTGAGAAGCAAGACCTCACAGCTTGAATATATTCAGTCATTAGATTAATTTATCTGCTGCTATGTTTGTGTTCAAATGTAACAAGTTTCCTTTCATCCGATTGCAAATGACCACATGCTGGACAGCATTTCTCCTACCTGGAAATTGCAGCTCTTTATTTGACTGTTTGGAATACTAGGGGATATGATGTACTAGGGATGGGACAATATATCGAAATTCAATATTTCGCAATACAAAAATGTGACAATAAGTATCGAGGGGCAGAGAAATGAGATGGCTTGACAGTCACAATTTCACAAGCTCTCCATCCAAATGATATTATTTGCACTTTGTAATGACATTTTTAAATTGTTTACATTCTAGCAAGCCAATGCCATCGCTAGACAGATTTGTGAACCACATATCGTGTAGCGAATTGTATTGTGAGATAAGCATATTGTCCCATCCCTATTATGTAGTGTTGTTTTATGTCAGCACACCCCCCAATATGGTTGTTTTGAAGACACTATTAACACAGGCCATTTCTGCCTTACACTGCATTGAATGATTGCATTCATTAAGAGCAGTGATATGCGTTACAAACCGTAGAAATCTGAAATGGAAACAAAAAACAGAATCTCACCGTTACAGCATTTAGATTAGATTTAGATTTGGTCTACAGTGTAATTTCCCAAACCTTGCAGTCTAATCTAAACTGATGCTAAACTGGTTCGCTGAAGGACATCCTCCCCTGTTTGCAAGGCCAGCTACAAAACACACACACATAACACAACCAATGCACAAATACACACATACACGCACACACACACACACCCCACACACACGAGCCCTACCTCTCGAGCGCCTCAGAGATCTATTTATTTTATCATCCCTAATGTTGGTCGCAGCAAACGGCTGTCGTGGCACGTACCTTCGTTTCATCTCAATACCACCTTCTATGATTTATAGCCAGAACATCCGCCTCCAGCTCCGTCATTTTCACCGCCCTTCTTTTATCTTCACCAAATGAGCGTCTTAACCACCGCCAAAGACTAACACAAGGCAGAGGGAGTTGTCTGTGTTGAGCTAAACCAGACTACCCCTCTGAAAGGAATCAAATCATTTCACCATGTTGAGAGCGAAAAGTGGTAATTACTTGTAATTGGGGCTTCAAATTTTTCTCTCGCTCGTCCCTCTTTCTCTAAATTGGATGATTTCCTATTTTTTCTAGAGAGGCTCTAGATACCTCAGAATCAATGGAGGGGGCAAAATTGAAAACAGTTTTCTGTTCCATTTGAAAGGTATTATTGTTGGAGGTGTGACACACACACGTACGCACTCGCATACACTTTCTCTGTCTTGCTCTTTCTCTATGCTTTGATATATTTGAAAGAGTAATATTATCATCATTACTATGCTGTAATGTTTTCTTTCAAGTTTGACTGCTCTTCCTTTCTTCTCCCTTTCTGTCCTGTCTTTCAGCGGAGAATGAGAAGACAGCATCCCTTTTCTCTGTAGCTCTTGTTTATGTATGTGCGTGTGTGTGTGTGCATGTGTGTGTGTGTGAGCATTCATGTGCCTACACACAAGTCTTTGCTTTGTCTTTGTCACTGTCTGCAAAGCTAGACAATACTGTATTTCCCTGGTTGCGTTTCCACAAGCATCCCAAAACCTTGATGCTTATGAGCATAAACATGGCTAAATATTTGCAGTGTGCAGTGTCAGTCTGCATCCCACAGACATCTAAAGCATGAGGTTTCATGTTTATACTTATGGGGCGCTCAGTGGATCAGTTGGCTAAGGTGCATACCATGTGTTCTAACTTTTTAGGCTCTCACCACTGTGTAATATCCAATAAAGAAGAAGTATCAAAGAATTAAACAAAAATGTCCCGACGACTCTGGAACTCTGCTTCTGCCTCTGCAAAGACATTTTGTACCAATGCTCCAATGCTGTGTGGCTCCCTCCTGTCTGAGTGGTGCAAAAGATAGCCACCCGAAATATTTAATTATAGCAAGTCCAACAACTTAGTAAATAACAGAAACAGATGGTTTGGAATCCGTAATGCATGTTTGCAATTACTATAAGTGTGGGCTTCATGTTTTAACACATGCATAAATAATCAAATTATTCAAAATTCATTAAGTGGAAACTCATGCTTTTCCGAAAGAATAGAAAAAGAAACAAAATTGGCATATCACTCATCTTCCTCTGGGAGACAAAGAAACAAAAAGGGAGAAAAGGAATAGATGGCAAAATGAAAGCGAAGAAGGAAGAGAGCAAAATATTTGACATAGCGCTGGAGGAGTATTTCCTTCTTGTCTGACCGAATCAAGTAGTGGTGTCTCAGCAATATTTTCACTGTGCTCTAGCATGGAGTTGCTGTTGTTACTGTGTCTCTCTCTCTCTCTCTCTCTCTCTCTCTCTCTCTCTCTCTCTCTCTCTCTCTCTCTCTCTCTCTCTCTCTCTCTCTCTCTCTCTCTCTCTCTCTCTCTCTCTCTCTCTATCACACACACACACACACACACACACACACACACGCATATGTACACACACATACACAAGGCTTCTGAACAACTGATCTTCTGTACTTTTTATACACACCCTCTTGTTTTAGGGTTGTGAAGCTGAAGCTAAAGATGGTAGAAACTGTGTTATAAACTGGTGTGAAACTGATGGCAAAGAGGTTCTAAACTGGGTAATCAAATTTGACCTCTTCTATGAAATGATGATTAAAAAAACACAACATTCTTCTATGTACAGCCCCAAAACATCTCATGACCCACTTTTAGGTCTCAGCTCAGTTGAGAAACACTTCTCAGTGACATTCAGATTGTGGTAAAAGAAACGTGTGAAGAATGTGTGCTAAAGAACACATGAAGAGTCACTTTTGTAAAATATCTGTGAAGCTAACACTAAAGCAGGCTGCACTGATATGATGTAAAAAAAAACCCTGTGTTTGCTAAAACCAAAGAAGAAAACCCTTTAGATCTAATGAGAAAGACTGTATGTTTGAGATATATATAGTTCACACTGTATGAGCATATGAATATCATTCTCTCTCACTCTCCATATACTCATTCTCACTCTTTCTTTCCACTGTGTGATCGTGTGAGGCTCATGGTAAAGAGCCCACTGTCCTGCCAGCAGCACAGACATCAAAGAGGGTTATTTGGCAGGAGATGGGGGGCCTGAGCACATAGAACTGCAGCAGGAATAACACAGGGTGAGATGTTATTATTACAAGGCCGCTGCTGATTTAGGACTATTACGGAGAAACTCTGTGGGGGTTTCAATCCTAACCACCCTGACATGCACACACACACCCACACACACTCACATATACACATGATTTACATATGGACCTGTGCACATTCATGTTATTTTTTATTAGAGCCACATACAAAATACACACGACAAAACAGCATATTGTATTGGCTTATCCGCAATGGAAACTACTCTCAAATATAGAGTATAGAGGAAATAGTTAATGGGCAGCTTGAAGCCCATAAACTGTTTTCTTATGCTGGTCAACCCCCCCCCCTCTCTCTCTCACACACACACACTCACACACATACATACACACACATGACTTGGAGGGAGATAGATTTGTACACTCAGAAGGGAGGGGTGTGAGGTTGTCTGACGGGGAGTAAATCATATGTGACAGAACCCAAACTCAGCCGAGGTGTGTCTCTTGACACAGTGTGATGGGGTACGCCCTAATGCATTACTGTCCACCAGGGCATTGTGTATGGGGATGCCTATATGTGTATGTGTGTGCATACAAGCATGTGTGCATGTGTGTGTGTGTGTGTATGTGTATGTGCACGCATCTGGGCCCTCTTTACTGCGATGTTGTGAGCAGCCAATCATTTCTTCCAGTCTAATTAGCACACATGTAAATTCAGGGTAACCGTGGAGCTCATCCAGGGACAACCAACTGCGACATGGCAACTGTTCACCATGGGGGGGGCAGGGGTGACTGTTTGTGTGTGTGTGTGTGTGTGAGAGTGTGTGTGTGTGTGGTTCACTGAGTGTGCGAAGGGTAAGACATGTGTTATAATGTAAGGGAGGTGTCCACACGATGTTGACCAATGAAGACCAATCTGCGTTTTCACAAGTACACACATGCGCGTGTCGGACCCCCACCGCCAATAAGTGTTTAGCTGTCCAGCCCTTTCCCCAGCGCACCAAACGCATCTCATCTTCCACCATGACAGACACACTGGACAAAAGCCAGCATACCGACAGCTTATTAATTCAGAGCATTATATTTACAAACATTACAGTTGTTCAGATGTACCAAAGAGAATTCTGAACACATGAACATCTGGGATGTATTTGCAGATTTTGCGTGCAAAATGACCGAACCCGACAGAACTAGACTGGACTTATGTTGAAAAATGCTATTACTGGTAATTTAATATGAGAAAATCAAGAGCAATACCATTCAGTCTCTGCTTATGCTACACATTATTTAGAAACAGGTTGTGATGGGCTTAGCTCAAATTTTCAAGCCCAAGTCAAGATTTCTTTAGTTACAATAAACTGCACACATTTTTTCCAGTATTGCGGACTGTTTGGGACACACGACTGAAAATGGGGAGCGGGGTGTTTGGGCTCGTGGAGGGGACGTATCACACCTGATGTAACAAGACATTGTTTCCTTCTTGGCACTTGGGGGGGCAGGAAAGGATGGAGGGATGCAGGATGAGAGGGGATAACGACAGGAAGAATAAACACATGAATAAATAACAGCAAAAGGCAAACAGAGCCCAGCCATCAGTCCGATTTGGCCGAGCCTCGTCGCTTGCTCGTTCACTCACAGCTGGGAAATTCACGGTAACTTGGTTTGGTTGGGGAGAAAGGGGGAAAAAAAAAAACTGTCTCCCCGAACATCGGGCACACCTCGATGTCCTCCGCCAAACGCATGTGGCAGATGTCAGCATTCGGTAGCTTATTTTTTTATAGTGTTTGGACTGCAACAAGGAAGGGGCTGTGGGGTGTCTGACTGTGTGTGTGTGTGTGTATTTGTGGGTATATGTGTGTGTGTAAGGGCAAAAAAAGAATAAGCAAAAGAAAAAAAATATGTAATTATGGTAATCAATCCATCAGTCTTGGATGATAGTAAAAGACAGAAAAGATAAGTAAGTTAATACCAATACTTTTCTTCAAGCTGAAAAAAAGAGTACCAAAAGTTTTGTCTTTTATATCAGTGAACATTCGCAATTTACTATTTGCACTTGGTCAGCAAAAATGGTGTAGGTGCAGCAGATGTACACTGCATGAAGATGAGAATGAGAGTTAGTTCGTAAAGCCTGTGCTGCAGTCTGTCCACCCTCTTAAAGGATTTGCTTTCCCTTCTGTCATATGGAAGAAGGAGGGGCAGATTAGAAGAGAGGAAGCAACAGAGCAGAGCGCGTACCAAGATTCAGCGTCACACACTGGCGATATGTGAGAGTAGCATTCAAACCTGGAGACCCTGATTTCTGTAATACCACTCTGAGCATGTATGATATGTTTGAGAGTGCCTGCATGGTCAACACTCACTCACAAGTCAGCAGAAACAAGTTTTTCCGGGATCTACTCGACAGTTCGTGCTGGTGTATGTAACTCCCAGAGGAGCGCTATAGGGATCTATTTCTCTGGGCATATCTGTGTGCAGCAGCAGTAATAAATACACATCTTATATGTGTGTGGGTGTGTGTGTGTGTGTGTGTGTGCATGGCTGACTCAAAACCGACCCTTTGAAGTGAAGCAGCGATGAGGGGAAGTTAATTACGTCCCATTATGCAGGCTGGGTGCGACCATGCACCAGTTAAGGCCATGTTTTTCCCTTTAATTAACTAGAAAGCCAAGCGCCCGCCTGTCAGGGAGCTGCTAAAAGAGCATTTCAGAGGGAGAAACCCTCGGGGCGCCGATGAGAGGGCGCTAGGACTGGCCACATGTTAATGGCGAGGTGTTAGCATCTTAAACCGCGTTATCACCAGCCACTCTCAGTAGTCTTGGGGAAATGTGCAAAGGGAAATCTCAGGGATGGTCTCCAGGGGAAAACTAGCAAGCTCCTTGACTTTAAGAGCTGACGCTCAGGCACTACAAAGCGTACAGGGTTGGAGGAAGTTAAGGAACTTTTTCAACTGCTTAGAAAGCATTGAAAGTGCCTGAGTGGTAACTTATTAATTAGAAAGTCCCTTGGATGGCTTGTGGATATGTTGCAGTTTAGCCCAACTGCAGAACTTTTGAGACATCCTCAGCCAGAGGATGTCTTCTTACAGCTGATTGGTTTTCTCACCTGGACACCCGGGTTAAAGTTTGGTCCATTAAAGCTGCAGATAGATAAATTAACAGATGAGTGAAGTAAACAAATATCCAATTAAAGTTCAATCAGCATTTTTTTTTAACCTAAATAAACCTAAGCCTTTATCTAGTTTAAATATTTGATATATTTGCTTATGTTTTTTTGAGCTTTATTTGAAGATGGAAAATATATAATATATGGAAAATATATAGTGTGTATATATATATATATATATATATATAGTCTTAAACCACTATAACTCAAAAGTGAAAAAAAAGAAAAAGAAAATTGAATAAACCACACTGTAAACAAAGCTTGGGCTGCAGTGTTTTAATAGAAGGTGTTATACTTTAATCATTAATTATTGCAACCAAAAATACCTCATATTAATGATGCTTTCCTTGAAAATTGTAATGTACAGTAATTTGTGATTGCTCAGTGTTTGTTTGTTTTTTGGTATTTACAAATGAGATATTCTACAGATCTACTTTCTCCACAAACCTATTCCCTTTCAAACCAAGTATTCCCTGTCTTTGTTTGTACTATATGTATATTCTTCTCACTTTCATTTCAGTCTGAATATGTGCAACCTCAAACAGCAAAGAAAAAAAAAAATCCATGAAAATGATGACAAATTGTGAAAATGAATGAATGATTTTTCACTCTTGCAATCACAAAATCCTGGAACCACTGATGTCAGTAACATTTGGTGAGTTCACAAGGCCTTATTCAGGACCCTCATCCCCGCCCCCCCTCCAAAACCAGCCCAGCCCAACCCACCCTCCAAAGTAAAGAGAGTACAGAAACCCCTTTGATGTGGCCAGCATTTGAAGTCAGTCATAAGAAGCTTGACTGTTGATATCAGTGAGCGAGTGGACACCGACTGCCAGTGTTTGAGATCAACTTATTTACCAACCTGCCGTCATTTTAGTTGAGGTTGGCGCTAAATGGGACTGGCGCGAGGAGAGATCAAACCCTTCTCTACACTGACACCTCACAGTTGGCTGTAAAAGAGGACTAGCTTGCAAATGTAATATAAAATCAGTCATGAGCAGAAAACAACTGAACATCATGTTTTGAACGCTGTGCCGAAACCTCACACGGTGCTTACCATAAGAGTTTCCATGACTTTAATTGAGCATCGGGCGCTATGTACACTCACAGAATGTTCACCTTGTTATGTTGGTTGCTTGAGAAATGACATAATTGCGAAGAATTAACTTGTCAGGTGCTCCTGCTGCAGGTACCTAAAACTAGAACCGCAGTGTCTTTAATTGGTGTGTGTCTGTCTTCCTGTGCGGTGCTCAGTAGGACAGCGATAGTTGCAGGGAAGCACGTTTCCAAGGCGAGCAATTAGATAGAAAATGACAGCATGAAATATGATGATTACTGTTACACAAAAGGCACTTTTATTGAATTGAGAAGATAACGGTCTTTTTTTTTTTTCTTGCCACTGCTGTTATTTTGGTCACTTCATTTTATTCACTTAATGCTCTCTGATGATTCTCATTCTTAGATAGGTCCGAGGTTGTCTCCTTTATTTTCCTGACTTCTAACATTTTGTCTGACATCCTTCATGTTTTTTCAGTGTTCATTACAAGTCTAATATTTGTTGACAAAGATTCAACAAATATGTTTTTTTTGCTCAAAGCTTATCTTGGCAAATGATGGAGTTAATACTCTGACTTAATATCAAATTTCATGTTGGTCACAATCATATCCAATAAAGTTATTGAGGACAAAGAAGTCAAAGCTGCCACGGTAACAGGAGATAAAGGAAGAATTATATAATTTAAGATACTTAATGTTGACACTTTGGACAGATACTGATAGACTTTGGTTTCAATTCAAAATTTGCATCTTTTCTAAAAAATAAACAAAGCAAGGTTTTTTTGGGTTTTTTTTTTTTGGAATTCTTCTCGTTTTAGAAACTTACATTAGGGAGACCAGAATCACAATCTACATACCACCACAGATCATATATGAATGAATGCATTTTTTCACAAACACATGTACCATGCTTAACATGAATACATAATTCACACAGTTTGCATGCAAGGGGTTAATTAACATGAAACACATGCAAGTGTTGCCAAAATACAGTACTCTCCACTACCAAAGGGTGGTGCTAACCACAAACTGAATTTGCCTGTTTTGCTACACACACATACACACACACTTGAATCTTGAATTCCTTTACTTCATATATATATATATATATATATATATACAAACACAAATAAAATGTATATGTTACATACGTAGACATTTTATATGTATTGTGGATTATTGTGGATATAAATAACATATTTTAATGTGGTTTAGTAGAGATTTCATGTCAATGTACACACACACACACACACACACACTTTTTCTCACTCTCTACATATACCATATATTGACCGGTCTGGGGGTTAGTGACTGTGCAGATGACAACTGAGTTGTTATTAATGGCTACTGTGTTCCAATATCTCGGTATCTGTGCTGGGAAAGCGGTCTGTGTCTCTGTAGCCTCCCCACACCCCATCCCCCACACTGGGCTCCAGCTGTCTGGCTCCACTGTGTAAACAGATCCAGGCTTGTCTCTCTTCTTTATCCTCTTGTAACCTCTTAAACCAAGGAGAAGCAAAGAAAATCAATAATAAAAAAGCTTCTGGAAGTTTCCGACTAGTTGATGAATGTTACTGGAAGTTATTAACGCAATGTAATTATTAAATACTTAGTATGCTCGGGTAAGCAGAAGAGAAGAGCAGTTGAAAGAAATTATATGACTAAGTTAAATTTAAATTTGACTTGACTTAAGTTAAAAATCATTTCAGTACAGACTATTTTCCTATCAATTCCAAGTTCAATGGCTCTCCTATTTGTTTGCAGTAAGAGCAAGCAATCCAGTGTTTGATTCAGAACAAACAAACTATGGAAACAGAAATCAGGCCAGCATTTGATTGTGTGTCCCGGATAGAAGAAGAAGAGTGTTGAAGTAGGAGGAGGAGAGTTTGAATCTTCACACACTGTCTGCTTATTGGAGTGCTGTCATCTGTGGCGAAACTCTAGCCAGCCATTTTATTCTCCTAGTACACACAGTATAGCCCTGTCTTCTGTATATACCTTGTGCTCCCAACCCCCCACCCCCCCCACCCCCTTCATCTGATCATCTATAACCATTATTTGGGTTTTCACGTTTTGCTATCCTCGCGACTGTCGGGACAACCCCAGCTCTGCCGCCACCTTGACTGCTGCTCTTACTCTCCGGTGACTGGGAAATCATGAGGCTATTAGGATTTCTGGGTACACGTGTGTGTGTGTCTGTGTGTGTGTGTGGTGGTGTGTGTGTGTGTGTGTGTGTGTGTGTGTGTGTGAGTGTGTGTGTGCACGTGTGCATGCACTTTTCTGTCTTCCTTTCATTTTCTCTCTGATTAAGTTTCACTGTTTGATTCAACCTACCTTTGCACACACACAGTTCTTTGGACACTGTGTTTTCTCTTTTTTTTCTTTCTTTCTTTTATCTTTTCTGCTGTGGCTTTGGAGAATACTTGATTCTGATTATATGGAGGGTGTCCATTACGTAAAGTATAAGACCCAACATGGTCTATGCTGATTTTAATGATGTGGAGGCAAAATCTCTGCTGCCAGGGAAACAAATATATCTGGCCAAAAGTTTAAATGTTGAATATGAACAACCCAAAATATGAATGAACACTCCTTGTTTCTAATCTTTGGAAAGACGCCATGGGGACCTTACTACTAATCTTGGTAAAAGGAATAACAGTCTTTGGATTTGAATGGATTCTGTACAGGCAACAACCCTCTTGGCCCCTGTGGTTTCCCATATAAAATTGTAAAGGTTGTCAGGTATTATCTCTTACTTATTACACACACACACACACACACACACACACACACACACACACACACAGAGAGTCTGCAGTGCTTCTTTCTCTGAAAATATGTAAAATTAGAGAATAGCAACAGAACCACAGTGCGATCGATTTCCCCCCTTCTTCCTCATCATTCAATTTCTGTCAGTCCATCCTTTGCTGGCATTGCATCTCCCTTCCCAATTTTCTGTGTCTCTTCTCTCTGTCTCTCTTTCTTACAAGCGCTACTCCCTTGTCTGATCCTCTTTCCTCTCTTCTTCACCCCCTCTCGCTCCTCTTTCTAACTCCCCATCTCTGTCTATTCTTTCTGTCTCCTGTCTTCTCTCTTCTTCCCCTCACTCGTTCAGTCCCTATTCCCTCCCTGCCCCTCACACCCCTCTCTTTCACTCCTCTCTCTCTCTCTCTCTCTCTCTCTCTCTCTCTGTCTCTCTCTCTCTATCTCTCTCTCTCCGGATGGGTTCCGGCTGTTGAGCTGGTGGGGCTGGTGGCCGGTGTGACGGCTCGGCTGTCTGGTGTCGCGTGCGATCAGGGCGGACGTCGCGCGGCGAGGACGATCGGAGCTGAGCGCCTCCGCCTCACCGCGGGTCACCTTTCACGGGCAATTAGTGTCGGAGCAGAGGCGCGCTCGCCGCTTGTCGGCCCCGCTTATTGTGAAGATCAACGGCAATCAGTCTCCACACTCCACTCCGCACTCTCTCCCTCGCTCCTTTCACATCTCTGCCTCTAACCCTCACTCTCTCTTTCCCCTGTCTTTCTTTGTTGCCTCTCTCGCTCTTTGAGTTTTCCCCCGATGTGCTTTTGCCGCACTCCGGCTGATGGCTACTCTCTGGCGATATATTATTCTAGCGTTCAACTCTCTCTCTCTCTCTCTCTCTCTCTCTTTATTATACCCCCTTTGACTTATTCGCTGCTTCTCTTTCCTCATTACAGCACACTCAGGTAAACTATTGAGCTGAAATCATACGGTGCTGCGAAAAAGGCACTCCACAAACCGATGCTCTTCTTCATCCTCCTCTCACCACATCATTTAATTTTCTTCTTTTTTTTTCCTATAGCTGACTCTGCAAGATACTTCCTGTGTTTCAGTCTCAAGGACTTTTATCCATCTTTCCTGCTGTCTTACAGTCTCTCACATAATCAGTCTGTGGGCTTCTCCGAGTCAGATTTTCCTAACCATTTTGAAGAGAAAACCATTTTAAGAAAATTATTCAGACCTCAACATTTAGAAAGCCATGAATTGTGTGTTCACATTATTTTGATTCAGTAGGCCTATAGATTCAAACCCTTTCATTTCTCAGGGAGACAGGAATCAGTCTACTCCTATGGGCAGGTCAATAGCAACCATATCTAGTCTGGCTCCATGGTTTTCACACTTTCTTTTTCAAAATGATGTTCAAATATGACCAACTAGAATATTACTGTTATTCTTGTTGGGTTCTTATATTTTACCATCAAAAAAACAGTCAAAAGCTCAATTGTCCTGTTGTTGAAAGTGGGATTATGTAATTTTTATGTTATGTTTTAATATTTACTGAACCCACATGTAATCCTGATCTGTGTGTGTGTGTGTGTGTGTGTGTGTGTGTGTGTGTGTGTGTGTGTGTGTGTGTGTGTGTGCGTGCAAGTCTGTGCGTGAATACATTGCCTGCAGTTGACTTGTGCAAGCAGAGTGGAAATCTTCGGTGACACTGTGGCGCTGTTTTGTCAAGGCCATGTAGAAGATCCTGATCCCAGACTGACCTTTTCATGTTCATATGTGCACATTTGTTTGAATAATGAGATTTTCATTTTATGCAAAGTGTCAAAGAGATCTGTTTAGAAAAGACAACATTTATATAGTCTAAATGAATCAGTCCACCAAGATGTATTGCATTCTTTAGGTTTTAAGTTTTGAAGATTTGTTTTTGCTTTTGTGCAAAAAAAAAAAATCCTTTTTGAATCATAGGTTTATCTGGTTCTCTATGTGTTCAGTAAATGTCATGACCACAGAACACAAAGAAGGCAGTCTTTTTTTTCATTTATGATATATTTTATGATATATTTACTGCCACCCTCTCACAATTGCAATAGCATTAAGTGTATACAGTACAGTGTGTGGATCTCATATAATATCTGACCACACTGAGCATTGATTAATTGGGTCTGAAGACATGCCTGTCCCAATCAGAGAACACCATTGTTTGTTATTCTAATTACCAGAGGTAGCAATGTTTCTTATCCAGACTCCATGTCTGTGTGTGTGTGTGTGTGTGTGTGTATGTATGTGTGTGTGTGTGTGTGTGTGTACCCTTGCCCCATGTGTGAGTGTGTATTTATGCACGTCAAGTACAAGACAAGTGAAATACCATAGGGAATGGCTTGGTGATTGTTTTTGGAGTAGTCTATAGTAATGAACATGTGATTGTCTTTGTGTGACTAGACTTGTTTAATGTACAATACAGTATGTTGTCTAAGAAACAAATAAATAAGGGAAGATTGAGTGTGAAATGCAGCTCGCCTGTGCTGGAGAGCAGGAACATGAGTGAGGCTTTGGCACCTTGCTGCCCATCTTCGTTCTGCCGCCGCGTGGCAGTGCATCTTTCATTTCAATATTTCAATATTTATGCCTGCCTTTACAAAAGGTTCAAAGTCACTGTAAGGATATGAAATTTGGTTGTTCAGCTCTCTGTCAGTTACCTCCACTGTTACTCAAGCCAAGCCTCAATTTTGATTTGATATATATTTATCCATTTTATTTTTGAGTGGCCCACTTAGAAACACACACACACACACACACACACACACACACACACACACACACACACGTACACAGTGAAATCAAATAGTATTTTTGTTTACTTGATCAAAGCCTCTTTATCAGTTCATCTGTTTTTATAAGTACAGTATATCTACCTACTAAGTAGGTCTTGCTATTCTTTTTTTCTATTTATCTTGATTAATGTCTAAGCTATCGCAGGATGTTTATGTAAGTTGTTATGTTTGTGACAGAAAAAGGTTCTTTCCAGTCAGGACTTTACAAACAGCCTGTGGGAAACTGGATGTAGCATACAGTACATGCAAACAGCAGTTAAAGCTGGCTGCATGCTTGAGTGTAAGAGAGTGTGTGGATGTGTGTACGAATGCATGTGTATGAGACTACAGCACCAATTGGTGAATGTGATTCTTAATACCATGCCCTCCATACATACATTATCTTGTGAATTCTGAGTGCTTGTGCTCTAAAATTTCTGCCATATTGCAACGCCCACATTCCCACGTTCAGATATAAACATAGCAGAGGAAAAATCAAGGAAAAAGGGCAGACTCATTTGCATATGGGGGCTTCATTAGAAAAAGCTAAGGACAGCGAGGAGTGCATCTTCAGCCACAGTGATGAATAGCTGCTGCATCACAAAGTCGCCTCAAAGTAGTCTCATCGTAACCCTTATTTGCATCGCTGCCTATTTTTTTTAATATATTTATTAAATCACTTAATAGTGGACACTTACAGTTATTCCCATGTCCTCCTGAGAAACCTCTGCAAGTGTTCTGCAATTTAAATGGGCTACGTTTGATGGTGTTAGAGAGGTTGTGATAAAAAGGAAGAAAAAAAAAGAGGTTGTGATAAGAATGCCGATCAGGAACTTAAATGTGCAGAATAGATGTTAATTACATGATGTTTTAATGGAGAGTCAATGGGGCCATGAGTTATGAGCTCAGGTTTTAGCACAACTTTGGAGAGATTCGCTCTGAAAGGTTTCTCTTGAGTACATGCGTACACACACACACACACACACACAAACCCACGCAAATAATAATCTTAAATTTGCCTGAGTATAGGTTATGTTGTGTACAGTTGGCTTAGAGTGTCTGTGTGCAGGAAACATACATTTATTTTTGTGGCACAAACAGCAAATATGATTTTAAAATAGAGAAAGAGAAAAGGATGCTGTGCGGCTTCAGTCAGGTGTGGAATAGAGAGGTGCTCATTGGAGTGTAGGGGCAATCTCAATAGTCCTAGGCAACTCTCTCATTGAAAAGTTAAAAAGCCTTTATTCTCCATGCCACAACGCGTTGGTGCATTTTAATCTTTGAAAAATGCATTAGCCATAAGGATTGCTTTTTTTGTTATAAAGATAATTTTTTGTCCATTTTCACCTTCATTGGATAGATCAAAGTAGAGATAGACAGGGGAGAGAGAAGGGGGTGACATGTGAATTGAACCCAGGACCCGTGTCATTTATTTGGTATGTGCCTTAGACCAGTGATTCTCAACCTTTTTCATATCAAGGACCCTTAATTTTCTACACATTAGGGCAACGGACCTCCATTTGATGAGATTTTGTCTCTCGGACCCAAATCTGAGAATATTTTTATTGTTAGATTTGATTTTGTCCAGAATTCCAAGACTATCGGCATTGTAGGTAGAGAGAAAATAGTGAAACTATGATCAAAACTATCATTCGTCTACATTTGTTAATTGTGTTAACTTCTTGTAAATGAAATAATGGTGAAGTTTACTGGGGACCCCCTGGAACCCCCTCAAGGACCCCTGGTGGTCCCCGGACCCCACGTTGACAACCACTGCCTTAGACCACTGAGCCACCAGGATGCCCCCAACCATGAGGATATTAAGATACAAATTATTCCTCTGATATTTAATTAAATGTGATTGGGCGTTATTCACTCTGTTGCAATCAGAGGAGGCTTTAATTATCACCTTGGAAGCCAACTTCTAACTTGACTCTTGACTTAGCTATTCACTACTGCAGAAAAGTGCAGAGAAAAATTTAACTTTATCATGAAGGTGAAAGATATCAAAGTCTGCCTCTTTAAAACAGCTGATCACTGCTGAAGTCAAATTCCCCAGGAAACCAAAGTTCAGACTTTTGGGATTTCATATCAGTTTTTTTGTTTGAAAAATTAATCTGCTCTCCAAGAAAAAGTAAACAGTAAACACGCTAAATAAATCATGTTTTTCTTTTTCCACTCCTCGCTGCTCTTTTTTTTTTTTTTTTCAAACGGACCCATGGGCGGTTGTGTCTCCCAGGCCTCATGCCATGCTGTCTTTTGAACGCAAACCTGTGCGGATGGGCCTTGAACGGCTGTTTCATCTAGTCATCCAGGGCCTGACGAGATTTGACTGGCCCGGTCCCAAGTGAGTCCTGCATCTCAGCGGCTAGCCATCACCCTCCATAAACAAACCAAGCCCAAACAACGTCAGATGTTGGCTTGCATTTAAACTATGGTCGTTCTGGGAGGTGGGTGGGAGCGGGGGGCCCGGCAAACAAAAAAAATGCCAGAGATTACGAATTGGAACTAGAAAATGTGAAACCTCAAGGGCATTTCATTTTTTATGTATATAGGTTAAGGTTAAGTTGATGCTGTTGACACAATCAATGAAGTAGCGTTTTCCCATTTCTCTAATGATTGCTAATGATTTTTTATGTTTTTGTTCCAAGATTTTGTGACTTTCTTAACATAGGGAACCTGGTGCCTGGAAAGCTCTTTATGATTCAGTGGTAACACACAGATGAGAGCTCTTGATAACAAGCTGCCAAAAGTTTTGGCTCAGTGATCACATAAAAATGCCTGGACGTGTCTTGTTTCATTGTCTAGAATTGCCTGCAGTAGAATTGCAGCAGTCTATATGGCTGGATATCAGCCTCAGACAATTGACTATATTGTCTTTATTGTATAAAACTATCTAAAGGGGCTCAATTGACTTGTCTACACTGTGCTGACTACTGTATATTGTTAACAATCTGTCAACCAATTTGTTAACTATCACAATATTATCATTTTACAACAACCACACCTCTGTAATAGCTTGCACCAGTCCCACTCACAAGATACTGAAGCAAAGACTCATAACACTCGCATTCAGGTTTCCCTTCTTTGTACCAGAGCCCAAGGGTGAAGTTAAGCCAGCCTTCAGGACTGCAGTGCTCTAAATCTTAACTGCGGGTCTTTTTTGAAAGGAAGAAAAAAAAACTTCCCAAGAGCTTGCAGGCAGGACTTTAATTTCTATTCCCGGGTGCTGATTTATTTGATTTCTGAGGAAGTTTTGCTAAGCGGGCTAATGAGAAGCACAGTGCTCTTGAATGATTTAGTAGGGAGATGGAGCACATACAGAGAGAAAGTCTAAAGACAAATTCTCTTTTTATTCCTTAATTGGCGAGAGGAAGAAGGAGGTAGTTTTGCAATAAAAAATGACAATTAAAAGAGAGTTGCTTATGCTACTTATGCTTCACATTTAGACAAAAAAAAGCAACAGGGAATCATGTCATGTCTTTAAAAAGGGTTCCATGGGAAACCGCTTTTTATAAATAAACAAAACAAACCTTTGTGGTCCTTCAGTGACACTTTTTTTTTTTGTTGGAGAGAGAGTTTTATAGTTTTACATTTGGACTCAAACCAACAAGGTTCTCTAGGCGATTTGATGCATGGAGCCCACACACAATACAGTATATCCATAACCCACATTTTTCAATTCAGCTCAATTCAGTAGGTCTTATTTTTAATGCTGCAGATAAACATTCAATAACATACTGTACCTACCACTGTGTGCCTGTCAACAGGCAGGGAGATTCCCTTCAAGTGGTCAGTAGAAGTGGAAAGTAGAGAACAGAGTAACAAGTTAACATCAATTCAGTTACTTGGCTCTTCTATGGCAAAGCCAGGCCAACAAGAAAAATTCCATATTGTGCACTTCGGAAAATAAATTTTCAGTGATTTTTAGGACTATAGGATGAATGTACGTATCCTGACATGAAAATACGTACTCTGTACATGAAAAGTGAGAGAAATAGCCTACATGTTTCCACCACAAAAGAATTACGTCGAAACAGGTAGTAATCTGACAGAAAAAGCACAGTGGAAAGTAAGGGTATTGTGGTTGAGATGGTGGATGGGTGTTTACATCTGCCTTCTACTCTGACTACTGGTTCAATTCCCAACTCATGCTAAGAAGTTTTCAAAGTTGTTTAACGTGTTTAACTAAACTTAACCCTTAGCTAACCTTTTCATGTGACGAGCAGGAGAAAATGTCATGTCCCATTGGTGCTGTTATCACATAATCCAATTTGTGGTGGAGGAATGTAATGCTCATATGCCAGCAAACAGCGTGGACCTAAACATCTAGCACTCTAGCTCTCATGTCCTAAATCCTAAACTGACTTTAAGAAGACTCATGAGACGACTTAATACTATCTAAAGATTTAACATGGCAAAATCTGGGCTAGCATTGTTTCCAAATGCTCATAAATTCCAACTTGAACTTTCTCAATGGAATGGGCAGACTCTCAGTTCTGTTAGATAAAGACAGAAACTGCAGCCACGTCTCAAGTCAGCTCCACCTCAAAAAGCCATCATACAGGCCACCTGGCATGTCTTCAGGTGTATCTACAGTATGTGACATGCCAGAGACAGTGGAAACACCATGCACCAAATTAATTTGAACATGGTGCAGGAGAGATGTTAGCCGGGCTCATACACGCCCATTGGGAAAACCGATGAAGCTCCCTCTGTGAAGGGGAGCCCATTTGTCTGCTGTTGAGATGGGAGTGCTGTGTGCATCGCCTATCACTCTAGCACTCCCTAAATTCAACATATTTTTTCCCATTTAGTTAGCAGTACCCAGAAGATGCAGTGGGGCAAAGTCAGTTTTAGAGCAAAGGATTATCTGGAGGCATAAACGAATATTATCTTTGATGGAAAATATTTGATATGCCTCTTGACAAGGACAGTCAAAGATAAAGATTAAAGCAATAAAGGGTCCAATTACTCTGTGCAGCTTATTGAAGTTTTACCATGCTAAATGACAGTACATTCGCTATTGCAGTTAACTCTTATAACAGATTGGGGGTATTTGTGGTTCTGCACAGATAGAAAAATCAATGTATTGTTCTTTTAATTGTGCAGAGATTGACATAGTGAAACTGTAAGGGAGGAAATACTGATTTGTTATTGTAAAAATGAGTCTTTAACACTTAAACAACTAACTGGAGCTCTTGCAAATGTGACTTAGGAAGTAGAAATAGACAGATATTTTCTATTGGCAAGTAGGTAGTGTATGTAAGTTGACCTATTCTCATACGTTTTGATTGTAAGTGGATTTGCTGTTCTTGTAAATATGAACTTTGACCCCTTACAAGTGTAGCGGAAGGAGGTTTAGGCTCATGTTTATTCAGCATGTGTAATAGCCCCTGGGACAAATCACACTCAAGAGTGCCTGTCGCCCCTGGAGACTGAGAGAACCACCTAAGGGTGTGTAGCTAAATATGGAAATCGCAAGACACTCTCCAATATGCATATTCACACTAATGTCCAATTCCTCAAAATAAAAATGGCTCCATGTTCCCATGCACCACCCCTCCCTCTGTCTTTTACAAATACCGCAATGTAAAAATTTAAAGCCACCATTATCTGAAGCATGTTTCATTAATATAAATAAACCCCGCTCATGTCTTTGTTCAGTTTCTTCCTCTCCTGTAATGTCTATGTCTGCAGAGTGACTAGAGAGCCGTGTCTGTGTTTTGTGCCTACCAGAACGCTCTGTTTGCTCAGGTCTACTTAACTGCGGCTGAAGTTGTCACTGTTAATATGGGTTTGTATTCAATCATTCTGTCAGCTTCTGAGAAGCGTCTGAGTGACAGATTTAAGAAGCAGCCAAACCAGGGGCTAAACTCAAGAAGAGCGGTTTCTTTCCTGTGAACGTAAGATCTCCGACAGACGGGTGCTAGCTGCCGAAAGTTAGACAACACCGTCTGGTCCGGTAAACGCGTTGACAGTGATCAACAAAGAAGTGTTGTCTTACCTTTTTTTTAAAATTGTCTTCCTGCGGTCTCAAAGATCAACTGCTTGGATTTTTTTTCTAGCACTCTCGTCAAATGTTCGCTGTCTGTTTTTTTGGTGTAAAGCTGTTGAAGTAAATGATATTTCCCAAAGAGCTGTGCTCGCAGAGAAGCACTCAAAGTGATATTGACATGTTGTCAAGCCGGCGCCTCTCTCTGAGGACGTCTTGGGTTTTTGACGGGCCTGAGCTGCGATCATGATTTTTTTCCCCCACCGCTGTTGAGTAATTTCAGCTTGTCTCCCAGAAATGATTTGTTGCCCCTATTTTTAGTCCAAACTCCAATCTTCCTCAGTCAAGTCAGTCAGAAGTTGTCTTGAAAACACCTGCTGTGAGGTTCCTGGGAGATCACCTGTCTAAAATCTGGTCAGTTGAGGGTTTCTTGATTGAGCTCAAAATCATTATCATGATGGGTGATTAAGAGGGAAGCAAGGTGAGGTGAGGCATTTCATTTGGAAAATGGACCTTAAACATTGTTGCAAGCATCAAGCATCCTCGCTGGTCAATTGATCTTTAAAAGCAACCCTGATCTTTCTATGTAGATATTGAGAGAATTCCCTATAGGTCTGTCTTGGGGACTAGAATACCAATGAGGGAGCCCAGCAACATTTCTGACTCCTGAGCTCAGAAATCAGGTTATTGTTCATAATACAGGCAGAGGCTCTTCCAGGAGGAGAAGCTCAGACATTAAATATTCCTGGGTCGTCCTGATGAATCGACGGTCTGGAGTGCAAGGCATGCACATCATAGGTTTGTTTCCAGCGCTCAACTTTTACAGCATGTTGTGCCTTTTCTCCCTCCCTTTTTTTGTCTCTCTTTACATTTTTAACATGCATACTTTGACATGAATTCCTGAACAGTCAACCTCAAACATTTGCTGCCCAGATAATCTGTAGTCACCCTGGTGTTCAGGCTTTTTGTCCCCCATGAGATTTAATCTGTCCATCTGTCTGTCCATTAAACATGATGTCTCCGGTAATATCTCAGACACCTGTCTGATTTTGATGAAACTTGGTGAAATGATGCATTTTGGCACAGTGTTCCAGGGTTTAAAAAAAACCAAACTGGCCTGAGGGGGGCGCTATAATTAAAGGTCAAAAATTTAAACTAAAATGTGATATATCAGAAACCACTGGTCTGATTTTAATAAAACTTGGTGAGATGCTGCATCTTGACACTGGGTTCCAGTGTTTAAGAAATTGCACTAATATGTCTAAAGGGGGCGCTATAATTAAAGGTCAGAATTTTTTTATTTTGCTGTGTTCTGACATTTAGCCTGATCTCATATCACAGTCAGCGATGTGATATGAGATATGACACATGGCAGCATACATAGGAATCCACAGACAAACTCTATACTGTACAAGCATTGGGTATAGCAAGATTTTAACTGATTAGCCCAAACAATGGCTACATCATGCATGAGGTACGACATGTTTACTGTTGCCTTGTTTCAGCATCTATTTATTAATAACTGCAAACAGGCAAAATTACTATTAAAACATTTAACACAGAACACAGACAAATATTGTCTAGGTTGCATTCCCAATCATTGTGTATGTTTTGATAGTAGGTTATGGCATTTTGGAATATCTGTCCAAAATAGAAACATGTTGAGTGACATTACTACAGATACCCAGGGCAGCCAATATTGGTTGTTGACTGTTCATGGACTCATATGGGAATTATGTGCGCTAAAAAGTGAAAACGTTTTACAGTACAAAAGGAATATATCGCTTTCATGCTGCAACTCCTCCTCAGGATAGAGATGCACGGTCAGAGCCCTGCAAGGTTGAATGGTCGAGGTCATCAGGCAGCTGTGTGACATATTGTTCTGATGTTTCGCTGGATGGGCACCTCGTGGGCCTTCATCCCCCCTGTCTACTCATCCCCTCTTGAAACACATATGAGGCCAGACTGGTTCAGATGAGGAGCTTGTGGCTGTTGACCATAAAAAGAACATCAGGGCAATGAGCCACAAAGAGAAGAAGAGAAAGTGAAAGAGGGGTGGTGGGTGGGGAGATGGAAAGGAGGTGAAGAAAAGTGGGTGTTGAGAGCAGGCTGGCGAATGGCTGAGAATGGAAGCGTAAGAGAAAGACTAGAAGAGCAAGGGGAAAGAGGAGGGAGAGCAATAAGGCAAAGCGAGAGAGAGGGAAAGACAGAGGGAGAGAGATTGTGCGCTCTGGGCCAAATGGGAGCTACACTGCTCCAGCTGTGACCATAAAACAGCAGGTGGATGCCATCATTAGGCCTGGCAGATAAAGCAGGAATCCCAGAGTCCCAGCTCTCTTGATGCCTCTCTCTTGGTGCCATGCACTCTTCCACTCTAGGATCATACATTGATGCAATGACATAAAACATGACTCCAGATAGAGGAGGAAGAGCCATTGAGTTCGGGTTCCCTCTGTTATCTTAGAGTTAAGATGTCAAAAGAAAAAAAAAAAAAAATTGCATTTTGCGACATTCAGAATCATTTTTAGATTTAGTGACCTCCATAAGTATTCTGGCAAGAACATATTGTTTGACGGTTTGGCTCCATATTTAATTACTTTCAATATGAAATGACACAATGACTATATAAGGTGCAGACTGTCAAGGTGCAGGGTATTTTCAGACATTGGATAAAGAAAGAACTATAGAACTCCAGTAAGCTTGTTGAATTATCTTGCAGCATTTCTGACAAAATGCCTAATTATAATTAATTAGAAACATTCCTGTCTAGCTATCCCTTTTGTGCTGTTCTTTGTATGATGAAAAAAACTGGAAAATCTTTAGCCCAGGGGTTAGTGGGCTGTAACAAGCGTTTGGCAAAGTTTCACAACCCTTCTTTTGAGTAGATTTACAAGGTCCAACACAATAGTTCAACTCCTGGCTGATGCAATATATTTAAGTCTATGTAACAGGACTTATCCTGTCAGGTATCATATACATCAACTGATGTTTTCTAATTGCATTTGCAGTCTAACCCTAACCCTAACCCGCTGTGTGTAGAAAAGTGACATTGTGGCCAAAAAAATTGGAAAGTTGGAAAGGAAAGATACTTCCACCTTTTTCCCACTGTTGCCCTTCCTCTGTTAGGCATTCTGTTCCCACTGATGAGCATCTTACATGCCACCACTTTGATTACCAAGGTTCCCTATCAAAGATCACTAATTAAAATCCACCAGCTTTGCATACAACACGTCTCTTTTTACTTCTGTACATATGCAAATGGAGCCACTTTGCCCTTCAGCTTTTGGTAATTAAGTTCATGAAGGACAGCTGTAATACATAATTATCTAAAATGTTTGCAAGATGGCGCACCCCTCCCCTGTCCTCCCCTCCTGTTTTTTTTGTTCGGGGTAAGCTGGTGCAAGAGTTTGGAATTTAGCTGGGAGTGCACCTCAGAGCTGTCGTCTGGGATGATAGTTTGATGGCAGATGAGAGCTGCCATTGCAGCACCCTCCAGGTGCCCTCGGGGCTAAATGGATGGCTGCATCATGGCACTTTTGGAAGGTGCTTTTCTTTGCTCTGATTTGTCTTCACTTGGTGTTTTTCCTGCCATTAGCAGTCATGTTTATTTGGAATGCGCTGCTGCGTTAAACTTTCTCTGTCCCAACTTCTCACAGTCCTCTCACTTCCTCCTGTAACCTTTCCGTGTCCCGATAGTCATAGATGAAATTCCACTCATTGATAGGACATTAATTAATACATCACTGATATATTACTTTCATATGGCAAGCAATTTGATATCAGGTGTTTGGAAGGAGTTTGCCATAAATTGAATCTGATGGGCTTTTTGGTATACTGTTGTTCTTGTCTTCTTTTGGGGTGATAGTGGACATGCTTTAGATATATTTCATTAAGCATTAAGCAAGGAACTCATCCTTGCTTAATGCTTAATGAAATATATATTTTCTCACTGAATTTCTTTCCTGTTTTTTGTTCTTTTTAAAAAAAAATGTTAACAGAACGCCAAATATATCATAGGCAGTAAAAACTTGTTACACTGAAATATACTCAATCAGTGCTAACAACCGCTCACTGAGAATCAGGGCGATATGGATGATCCTCTTGATTCTCTTGTTTTGGCTCCGGCAGCTTTTGATTTGTCTTTTGAGTTTTTGATTGGTCTTTCACTAGAGTTCAGACTTTTTCCCTCTGTGGCCTCAGCAGGGAGCAAAGTGGTGTGTGGAAGCATGTCATCCGCTGATTTCTTTTTAAAAAGCCGACCCTGATGCTTTTAAATGCATCATCAAGGCAATGGGCTGTCCAAGTCGGTTACAAGTTAACCAAATAAACACTGACAATGAAATTAATAATGCATATTGTTTGCGAATGCCTCAGCTGGATGATTTGACTGATGTATGCAAAGATGGTAATTTATTGAAAGTAAATTCATGTAATTGTGCAGGAGAACTTGATGAAGCAAAAGAAGGTGTCAGCACGGCTTCCATCATCATCAGACGAAAGAAATCATTAAAGAGCAAAAACAAATCCAACTTCAAAGGACGGCGCAGAACAAACATTTATTTTATGGATGTGTTTCATTTAGACCAAAGTTCAGAACGGCTGTTATGGTAAATATGTCAGATTTGTTGTTGGTTGTTTGTGGATGTGATAGTTTTGGTTTATTTATTTTTCTCACAGTCCACAGGGATGTAAACATTCACTCTGCACATATCAAAGTAGTCAATGTAAATTTAATTTGAAGATGAGGGGGAACAAGAGCTAAAATGTAGTTGTCATCGTCAAGACAGATTTCCAGGATGAGGACCTCAACTGGCAAGGAGATCCCAGTGCCCCAACTTAGTAAAAATAGTTTGCAACAAAACTGTCTTTTTAATAATTATGATGTTGGCACAGTGACATGATGTGAAAACGATGCATGTGGCTGACTGGTTTCAGGAGGCCAAAGTGACAAACTAATTTTAAGTCTTGTACTAAGAAGTACTGTTGTAACATTTCAGTCAAAAACCTCTGAATAGTCCTGAAATGTATTGTGGGACCAGGGGACCTTTGTGGCCACTAGCTCTCTTTGGCCAGTCTTCATTCCATAAAGACATCCTTACATGCCCACAAGGACACAAACACACACACACTCGCAACATACAAGCTCAGGCCTCATATCTTTGTGAAGTTTGTGAAGTGTGTGTTAGTTTTATTTAGTTTGTATTTAAATCATTTGTTGCTGTGTTGCACTTTGTAACAAGCCGTTTTGTTTAAAGTCACAAGGTAACAGCATTTTGATGGAGTCTTTCTTCTGTAAGTGAATGTATTTGTGGTTGCAACCGGATTTTGGTGTGGGACATAACACAGGGAGGGACTGTTCAAAAGTGGGCAGGTTGGCCACAACAAACCTGGAAAGAGAAAGACAGTGAAGCCCATTGCAAACTCGATGTAGCTGGTGAGGCAATCCACTGTGAAATGCTTTGCGCATAATTTGGAGCTGTCACAAATTCAGATCCTTCTAAATGAATCAATTCCAGCCACTGGAACACAGCCATGGTGTCTTAGGAAAAGGAAACAGGCTGTTCGGGGGTGAACACCCAAAAATGCTGCGACGTACCATGTTGCCACTCGTGTCACTTTGAAAGTTGGTTCAAACATATGGGATGGTACTATTATGTGAAATTTTCATGAATTTTATGTATTTTCGTGTATGTCTACAGGTACCCCGTGGCTCGACTGAGAGGTATGGATGTACGTATGTTGCAGACTAAAGACTGGAAGATGACCTGTGTTGCACCTCCTCTCTTTCTCTCCCTTCTTTCTTGCCATTCACCATGACAGTATGCTGTCTACTAATTCAATACCTGAAGTCTTGGGTTTTATGTGGATATCTACTGTAAATGTTATATGGATTCATCTCACAAAATGGGTAATCTAGAGCAGTTTAAGTTTGTTTACTGAACAATGCAAAGGAAATCCTCGTGCAAATATAGATATAAGCACAGACACTTAGAGATGCAAAAATACACACACGTTTACTGTTGCTCATGTATCCTGAAATGAAATGGTGAACGTCCTCCATGGCAACTTGTAAATGGGAGTCTCTCTGTACCAGGCAAAGTCTGCAAACAAACCACTCATAAGTTTACTTATATCTGCACACACACATCAAAATAGCCCATTTCTGAAAGGGCCTGTCAGACGGAATATGACAATTGATGTTGAATATTAATAAAGTGCACCATATGTTCCGGACAAAATATTATCCATGCATTATTAAACGTGATTCGTCGTGTCAGCCGTTAATTAATGCTTGTTAAAACATAATAAAAGAATGAGATGTTGGACATGATTAAAGAAATTGGAGTTTGTTGTAAAATGTAATGAGATAAGAGAGAATAAATTATTGTCAGTGAGTGTCTTTTACTTTCTTTGTGGGCACTGGCAAGAGAGCTGCTGCTGATTGACGTGGGCTCTTTGTTGCAACCAATTTGAATATTTGAATTGTTTGCATATTAAACATTCTGGTACTTACAAGCTTATGATTGCTGCGCTGCATGGTTGTCTGTCTATGTCTGAATTTGGGTGGAAAACAGCTCAAACAGTTATGCTGGACTCTTTCTTTGGTGTCCACACTTGGCTCATGAAGTAGAGGGTGTTTTGAAAGTAGGATATTTAAACTGTCAGACTTGCCAAACTGTAAACTTTCAAAATGTTACTTGCCCAAGAAAGGTAGTGTTTACATTCCATAGCCCATTTTTAAAAATGTTAATGCTGACACAGTTAGCATTGCATTTAAACTTCTTCTGATATTTACAGTTCATAATGCGCACCAGCAAAATGGCTTAAAAGTAAACCACAAAAACGTAAATAATTGATCGACCATGAATAAATTTGAAACAATGTATTTGTATTTGATGTAAGAAAACATAATGCGAAATTAGCCTACTGGCTAGTTAGCTATCTAACAAATGCAAAAACCCACTGTTTGGGTAAACTGAGCAAACTCTTCGCAAGCTAGTGTTGTGTAGCTCTAGTAGAGCCAGAGCTAAAAACAAGTCAGTTTGCTGCGTCACAATAATCTATATTTGGAAACAAATCTACCTTATTGTTCACTTATAACTTTACTGAATGAATCTACACCCACATTACAATCTTTTTCAAGTATTACTTAGTACAAGTAGTACTCTTTCTTTTGCCCAGTTGCTATATACAGTTGCTATATATTTTGCCATTATTTGCACACAGCCAATTCTCCAATGGACCTCCATGATGGCACCAGCCATGGTTGCTAGGATGGTTGCTAGGAAATTTGTGACACACCTGGAAAGACTCTATAGAGAGTCAGAGGATCTGCTGACAGGCCCTCTTTGGGCTATGCTGTGATCAGGCCCTTTTGGCTTACACAAGCAAATAGTGTAAATGTACGTGCATCAGCATCAGCCATACCAATCTGTCACCAAATGTTTTGGGAGTCAACACATTAACATTTTTCCCAATGGTCCGCAAAAGGAGCTAGAATTGTTGCTAGTCGCTTTATAGAAATTTAAAGCTGCCAGGAGGGTCTGAAAAGTCGCCAAATCAAGAGACAAAGTCGCCAAGCTGGGAGCAGCCATCGAATGAGTACTTTATTCTCAAAACCTTTGACAATAAACTAAAAAATGTAATTTCTGTAAGGGTTACCACCATGAAAGCTTATTCTGAGTATTATTCTGACATCTGAAATACAAGACCCCCGCTTTATTTACTTTGCCTTGTTCCAAGCCATAGCCTACACTAACCAGTCTAGGTCAAAATCTTGTCGACATGACACAAATAAAACTCATTCATTTTCCTTCCAACTATGGAGACAGCACTAATGGTATCCTTGGCCACTTTAATTTAAACCTTAATGCAAAATTGCAAATATTAAAACCAATGAATTGGCAAAATGATTAATATACATTACATTCATAAGTAATTTATGAATGATTTTTGCTGCAAAACCATCAGAGAGCCCAGCTATCACATCAGCTCTAATAGGCCCAAACTTTTATGTGAGTTAGCAAACATGCAGCCTGCAGTCAAACCATGCAGCCTGGAGATGAAATTAGTTAGGTGGACAATGAAGCTGTCATAACTTATTAAAATCTTAAGACTGGGACTGCTGAAACCACAATGAAACAGTTGCAAGTCAAGGTGAAATACAACTTTATAGCTCATTCTATGCAAGGCTTTTAGGGCTCTAAAGTTTAACCACAATATCGGTCACTGGTTTATACTGTAGTTCAATTAAAATTCTGTGCTTTTCTGGAATCCTCCTGATGTGTTTGTCATTGCTCAGCTGGTCTTCTATGTGCATCTGCTAACATTTAAAATAGATATGTCAAAATTGATTAAAAAAAAAATAGCCCTCCAAAAACATCCTAATGTGTTTTGAGTCCATAAGTATTCAACCCTTTTGCAGTGACACCAAATTGAGTTAAGGAGCATCTAAATTCCTTTCAATGGCCTTGGGTTGTCTCTACAACATGATTGGAGTCTACCTGTGGCCAATTCGATTCAGTGGGAGATTTAGAACAAAACACATTATGTCTATATAAGGTCCCAGAGATGTCAGAGCAAAGACTCTATCATGAAGTCCAAGGAACTGTCTGTAGAATTCAGGGACAGATGAAGAGGCACATATCTGGAAAAGGTTATAAAACAATTTCTGAACTGTTGGGAGTTCACAAGAGCAGAGTAGGCTCTATCATTAGGATATGGAAAAGAAAATGGAACTACTGAGACTTCTAGAGCTGGTCAACCGACCAAACTGAGCAAGCAGGCAAGATAACCACACTGACAGAAGTACAGAGCCTCATAGAGCCACATATGGACACCATTTTTTTAATCTCAGCCCCAAGCAAAGCCATTTCATGTATTGCAATGCAGCCTTGGCTTGCTGGCTAGCCAGGCTAATATTACAGGTATACCAAGCTAACATAGCTAAAAGCGATTTAAAAACACATTCTACAAAATGGAAACCGCCTCCAGAATTTACATCAAACATTTTTTTGGTCCTGGATTTTTGGACCTCAATAAAACTTTGTTTAGGTTAGTGTTCCAAAACCAGCCATAGACTGTAGGGTTAGAGTTCATAAACCAGCCATAGACTATAGAGTTAGGGGGCCTAAACCAGTCATAGACTATAGGGTTGGGGTGCCTGAGTCAGTCATAGACTATAGGGTTGGGGTGCCTGAGTCAGTCATAGACTATAGGGTTGGGAGCGCATGAGCGCAGGTCATGCGCTGAGAGACTTTCTCTGTCAGGAATCAAACCCAGTGGCCCAACATGCGGCCACTGGGTTTGATTCCTGACAGAGAAAGTCTGAGGATCACTTGACACAGCTGACCCTGAACAATTACCTAAGCGTTGTGTGTGTGTGTTTGACAGTGTGCATGGTTCACATGGTTGTGTTTGGCGAGGAGGTTAACTTGTGTGGTCCTGTGTAAATACCACTTTTTACTCAACTAAATCTAAAACTATATAAGCCGATCTAGCAGCTGGGTGGGACAAAGCATGAGGAAGTGACAATAAATCAACTGAGCCTGTATAACACTGCTCCGTTTCACATGATAGCATGACTTGCTTGATGCCAACACAAGCCAGTTAGTAGCAAACTGATTGGCTTCAAAATCCAACTCCAACTTTATCCTATCCCTCTGTCAGATGAAGAAACGGAGGGGGGTAGTGAAATCACCCATCAATTTTTCTTCTCCGTGTCTTTTGGCGTGTTAATTTGATCTCAAACCGCCAAACATGGTGTCATGGTTTTCTGACAGGGCCTTGAGAGGGAGTTTATCTCATCATTAATTAAGTATCATATTTCCCTACATGCTGCCTGTGCTTAATTAGGAAGAGGGGGTCATTTGGGAGGGCTTATTAACTGGAACAAATTTGTTAAAGGAAGGAGACCGAGACAGATAGAAGAGAGAGAGAGTGAGGGGAGAGGAGCGCCTCTGGGTTCAGTCGTCCCTGACAAGGCTTGGCTTTGGTGATTGATAACTGCACCAGTCACGGCTAGAGTCAAACTGGGAGAGATGAAGGAGTAACTGGGGAAAAGACAGACGGAGAGAGGGAGAGAGGGAATCTGGGAGGAGAGGAGAGGAGAAGGCGAGGGGGTGGGGGCAGGGAGGAAATGATTGGAGACATATGCTAGCTCTCAAGCAAGATAGAGTTAGACAGAGAGGAGGGAGAGGTAGGACAAAGAGGGAGGGACAGCGAGATATGAAAACAAAGAGAGAAAGAGAGAGAGAGAAGGGGATGCAGGGAGATGGAGGAGATTGATTGCAGCACTGGGCCATGTCGCAGAGACTTTCTTTATCGTAACCCAACCCCCCCCATTCACCTGGTATTTTTAGAATGCTGGATATGGTAGAAACTGAGAGAATGATGTTAGTAGGTTGTGTATATGTATAAGTATATGCAAGCTCACAAGAAATTGAGACTAAAAGAGTAAGTTTGCTGCTATAATTTATCCATCTACAGCACATTTCACAGTGTATCACCGTCTCGCCTTTCTTCATGTGACTGTGAATGAATCAAATGAGGATGTGTGCACATGTGTATGGCGTGTGTGTACATGCACAGCGAAAGCCAACCAGGCAATGGTGTCAGATTGGTGGGGTGACACTGTTTCCCCATTTCCATAATTCGCTGCGACAGAATGGGTTTGGCCGGGCCGGTAAAACAACAGATGTTTTGCTCGCATGTGACACCCGACTTGCCAAAAATTCCCAGTGGCAGTGCATGTGTTTGGAGCTGACCTAGCACAAGTTTTGGCAAACAGGGAACAGCAGGGGACAATGCGACTTTGGGGCATGACAGGCTTGCCATCAGAAGTGACAGGACATCAAAATGTTAAATGCAAAAATATATCTAGCTTTATATTATTCAGTACTCTACTAAATCATCTGCATTATATATGAAAAAAGCATCAATGGGTGTCTTGAGCCTCAACATGTCAGATTTGAGTTGAAGTAAAGCTCCTTTCCCTTACCCAAATGCAAACCAAAATATAGCATGAGTTTGACAAAATAAGTTCATACATTTAAAATTTTACAGTTTTAAATGTAGATTTTTGAGCTTTGAACTGATGATTGTAAACTGGTGCACAGTAAATATATATTTTAAGTTGGACTGAACATTGCAAATAGTCTTATTTTTAACTATTCAAGCATTTAACTTTAACATACTTCAAAATAAGGAGTGAGTTTTTAACAGAGGAATTGACTTGGGATTGACTTGAGTGTGAGATGTGAGTCCACCTCGACAAGAATTATTAACTGCTCTCATACTCAAACTGCAAACCCTCCGCTCTCCAACACACACAACCTCTCTGCTGAAAATAATGTGTTCTTGGAAGATTCACAGAGAGAAAGCAACTTACTTTAACAGGGAAATACACTGATTGCAAAGCTCTATAGCCTATATAGGTGTGACGGTGTTTGAGTAGTAGCTGAAGAAATGGGGTGTACGGCTTTGTGAGCATGTGTGTACTGTGATCCTACCTTCCTGCGTGTCTTAATGGTAACTGTCATCCATAGAAAGAGGTGTGTTTACTCCATATACTTGTGTATACTCTCAACTACACAACTGATGTATGCAAGGGTGGAAAAATTATACCAAATAAGGAAAAAATACTCAAAACACTAGAGAGAACACTTGCAAGTAATATTCTGAAAAAACATAAGTACATCATTGTCTCTCTCTCTCTGCTGTTCTGAACTATGAAAATGGAATGACTGAATCTATTTTATCATTTGCAGAAATGTGTTCAATGTGTTGCTTGCATAGAGGATTATAGTAAGGCTCTTGTGATTGAGTTTGGTAAGTTATTGTTTGTATGTGTAGATAATACTGTGGGTTTTTGACCCCATAGTCCAGTTGTTGTCATAGCCTTCTTTTTAAACGCATCTATTTGGGTCTTAAATGCTATTTCCAGGTGTTTATAAGGGGGCACTTGTTTAATTTTGTCCTCTTTCATAAAACAGATACGCAGATCACTGGCATCGATGTTGTAGGATGTAGAGAAAAACAAACTTTATTAGTTTGAGCAACATTATCACTTTGCTGGTATGAAAACTTCTGAGAACCATTAAATCTTGAGTGGACTGTCTATGAAGGCGGGGGCAAACGTTGCTTCATTGATTGACAGGGTTGGCCTTGCCTTAATAGAACATAATTGGGGCAATTTTGAAGGGTCTCTGAAAAATGACCAAATAATAACACATGACTTGACTCGAGACTTGTTTTCTCAGATAATTGTGCAAAAAGCGTCTGGCACACCATTAGTTCCATTTTCACATTAGAATAATAATCCTTTTGAACTAATAAACTCGCTCAAACGTCTGTGCTTGGGTGGTGAAGATTGTGAAAGGGGTAAATACTGTATGTTCCACCAAGAAAGTGAAAAGAAAAGGTAATTTGGGGGTAGGAGGAACAAAAACAAGATGTAGACTTCCTTGAAATTCACCATGTCATGAATTTAAAGTGTTGTTTTTCCACCTTTCTTATTTCAAAGCACTACATTCGCTACTCTAGCTATGACGTTTTCAGGTGTTAATTGTTAATTAAATGGTAATGAATGAATTGCATCAAATCTATTAAGACTACACACATCCAACACTGAGGATGTAACATGTATCAGGGAGACAGTAAAATGTCTCACTATTCATGTATTGATTAATAAAAATGGTGGCATGTCATGGGATCATGAAAGTTAAAATATTAAGACAGTTTAATAAAAGAAAATACAGTGTGAGATCTCGGAAACATTATGCAGCTTTCAGTGTGATTAATCAATCACTTTTTAATCAATTACTGATGTTATCACAGTGAGCTGCAGAAAAATTGCTTTGTAAGCGCTGACAAATATACATATAAAAGTAGGGTTTTGTACTTTGCCCTGCCTTCTTACCTTTAATGTGTAAAACAATAATGATACCCCGGAGTATCATTATTGTTTGGGTCTTTCTTCTGATGAGAGATTGCACCAATATCACGTCTCAAATTAAAGGATAATTAAAAAATGTTATTTCAAAGTTATTGCCCTCCATAAAACTTTGATTAGGCGAACATTAGCCACATTAGGATTTAATGGCCATTGCCCCTGTGATTACTGTCAACAATTTTATGTACTACAGAAAGCATATGAAGAAATGAATAATTAAAAAAGCAGAAAAAAAGGTTTTAAACAGAGCAATATACATAGCTAATGTTCGGCTGTTTTTTTTAGAACAGCCTGTGGTAGGTAATATGGGTGTGTGAGACTCATACAGATTCAGCCTTATCCTCAGGAGCCACAGGACGTTCCAGCCTTACAGCCTTTTGGTGTAGTGGAGAATAACTATAGGATGGGGAAAAGGAAATAAGTGAGGCAATAGACCTACAACCAATACAATAAACAACATAGTAATGCACGTTCAAATTATACTTTATGTAGAGCAATGCATCATGTATAGCAAATTATTACAAACAAAAAAAGATTCAGACTTTTGAGCATCTTTTCCCACACACACATTACTTAATGTACGCGTTGTGTCGCAGCTTGAAAAGAAAAAACTAAACATTACAGTAATTTGACAATGCGAGCCATTTTGTCAACAGCTTGCACAACATAGAAAAGAGAACATTCCTCGGCTGCAGCCTCTTCCACGCACCTAACACAGTGGGCTGGAATGCCCCATAAGGGGAAAAATTCTTTCACCATTCACATTGTCAAACCCAATTTTGGTTAACAGTAAGCATATGCAACTCCAGCCCCGCCACCAGCACTCCACACAGCACATTCAGTACACTCAGTGCGGAGGCCAATTCCCCACCCCTATTGCCATAGTGACAGGTTAATGAAATCATCAGTTGTGGCGGCAGACGCACAGTGCAGCACACCTGGACTGCCGGGTCACTTCTGGCTCTTAGCTGCTGTGGAGCTGCTGACCCTGCACATGTTTTTACCCCTCGTTTACTCACACACACAAGTAAGAATGACCCATACTGAATAATACTAGCTGCACATGTATGTGTATGAATATCGTTTTTAATTTGATTCCCTATGCAAGCCTAATTAATGGTGATCCATTACCATTAATTAGGCTTGCATCACCTCAACAGTGTGATCTAAAGCAACGGAAAGACCTAATTTCAACCTGACTCCAAGGTGAAAATTTATTCCATGTCACGATAGAAATATGCCCCGCTGTATTAGCAGCTCATACTAAAATTATGTTGATAGTGGTGGCAATAATCTATGCTATGTTTATCATTATGCTCACAGAGAGATTTACAAGCTAGCTATGCTAAAATGTGATGACTCATTAGCGCCTCAGGTACTGTTAAATTCAATAAACATTCCAGCCATTTTAATAAAACCAGTTTATGGCAGTCTTGCACCATATGCTTCCTTTCCCTCCCTCAATCTCTTCCTCTTTTGCATGCAGAACCTTTGGCAGAGGCTCACAGTCATCTTGTAGACTGCTGTTTATGTTTTTGATGGTATTTATGAGCTGTGTCAGAGCAACGTAAAGTTGTGGATTAACATTTATTACTGTGACGATGCTGCCAATCCATCTCTGTGCATGTCTTCTCAGCAAACCAAGAATTAATATTTTTATTAGATAAGCAGGAATGAGCCCTTTAACAGAAAAAGGCTTTGCAGATTAGTTGGAGTTAGTGCCTTGGTTTAGCCAGGTCCTTCATATGGAAATGGAACACATTTTTTCTTAGGCTTATTTTCTTTAATTAATTAATTTGTGGGTTTATAAATAATACAGATTTTAATTAACAAAAATAATGTCAATACAAAGAGCACAAAATATTTCCCAACATATTAATGTGCGTCTGTGTGTGTGTGTGTGTGTGTGTGTGCGCATGTGTGTGCGTGTGCTCTCTGATTGGGGAGAGGGGTATTCAGCATCTATACCCACAACATGTGTACTAATATATTGTGTAAAGAACAGAAAATAAACTACAACACTAAAACATTGAAAAAAAGTACTGTAGGTATCTAAAACAAAGCCTGCCCAAACTAATACTGTAGTTTCCCCTAAAAAATGATTACATTTTCATTTAATAATTTACATGTAATAAACTGTCAAACAAACCAACCTACAATGATTGACAATAGGATACATAGGTAAACTCTGAAATGACAGCTTTATTTTTGTTTACAAATATGACGTGATGCTGCTAGTCAGTCAATGCTGAATACAGACTTCTCTCATTTGATTTGAATATCCAAAATATTAACAAATTATTGCTCCAGACCAAATGCCAGAATACATTTTAATTACCACTGTCCACCCAACTTTTGCCTTTGTATACGTTCATTTGAATCTGAATATCAGCCAAAAGTGATGCTGTGGAAATGAGTTAGCTGTGATCCAGGATTTATTGTTAACATTTCTAGTGCAGCCCTGTGAAGACCATCAAGATTACCAAAGTCAGAAAGCATACTACTGTAATAATCAAAACCCCCACAAGACTTTCTTCTTTTAAGGACTCACCAAGAATAATTGGACTGAGTAATGAGAACCTAGAAGACTGGTCCAACAACAGCAGATTCTGATTGGATTCTGGTGTATTCCTGCTGGATTTTCCTAATGAATGTGTGAAGGACTTTTTGCCTAGACAAAGTTACTGTGCTATTATTGTAATATTTAAAATGATAGTTGACCTTGCAGGGGTTCAAGACTGGGCCTTAAATGGAGTAAAATGGGTAGTATACTCACAGCCAACAAAAAAAAAAAAAGTTAAAATCATGACATTTTGTCAAAGTTTGCTTTTGTCAAAGCAAAGTTACACTGGCCACAAAGCTCAGCTTCCCTCACAGTCACGGGCAGTGGAGGGAAATAATAAGAACTTTTTTCTGTGCCCATCTTGGAATGTATTATTAATAGTGCTTTCATGTTTCTTCATGATGCTAATAAAGCAACAATGCTCTTCCAAATCACCTGAAAAATGAGTCCAAGGACAACGGGCGTTGCATAGAAAAGGCGTGGCTGTCCACTTTGAGAAACGATGGGACTCAACAACCAAGATTAATGGAACTCAGATGGCTTTTAATTAGTGCAGCTGTGCTCATTAATTATCTGCCCGCAACACAAATATTTTTATATTTGGGGAAAGTGTTGATTTATTTGATTTTGTTTGCCAGTGGATCTAGATGAATGAGCCTTCATTTTGAATTTTGCAGGGGCTAAAAGGAATGGAGAAAAGAGGAAGTCTTGCCCTGTTAGGCAGTCTGTTATTGACATATAAATGCTATTGACGTTGTGTAGTATGACAGCAATCATGAACGTTAAGTGCAGTAGTCTGAAATATTCTCAGTAAATTGTGGGATGGAGCATAAAGTTTTGTTCTTGTTTTATTAAAGGTTGCATGATAATAATAGCAAATTATTATCCTCTGTTCAGAAGCTGTATCTTCTGCACAGCACTGACTTGCACAGACATTTTCTGTTTGCGGTAATTGTGAGGCAGTACCAGACCAGTGTTTTTATGGTCCTATCTCAGTCTTGCCTTGACAAGTATTGACATCTAGACCTACTCTATTCTTTTCACAATTGGGTGTTTGCTAAATGAAAATACAACTTGAACATCTTGAAACACAATTGATGAAACTGCCAGTCTCACCTGAGTGTTTTCACTGTTTTTTCTTAAAAGTTGCTTCAGTCTGGGTCAATATAAAACCATAATGATATAACAAAACCATAATGTTGGTTTTGGGCCCTAATCTGATGTGAAACTTTAGGTGAAGACAACAGTAGGCAAGGGAAGGGAGACAGAGTCACTTCCAAGAGATCCAGCAACCTTTGTGTTTATCTTATAAAAATATATTCTTCAGCACATATCCAGGACCCGGTCAGAACTGGGCCATTTAAAGGTCAAGACACACGAGTTGAGAAACACTGTCCTAAACGTCACAGTTGGTTAGTTTAGTGATGTTAGCTTGTTAGACCACATCATCACATATAAATATAAATGGCCTCCCTGGACCTACAAGACAAAGGACCTATAGTGGTCATAATTTTGTCTGAGACTATTCCTACAGAGTAAATGAATATGATTGCAATATGTCCTATTTCAAACAGCTGCACGATTTTGAAAGACTAGATTGTTTTAAATATTTGAAGATATGGTTGATTTAGTTTGCCTTTTCTCAGTTTCTCAGTAAGACAATTCAAAACCTTGCAACCAATTAAATTAAATGTCATGATTAACAAATATTCCATCTTGTTTCCCCCTCCCCCTCCCCCTCCCACCCCACCCCTTCACCCTCCACTCTCAGTTTCCGTTTTTTCTCCATGGCCGCAGTAAATTTCTTTGAAACATTCCTCTGCACATGAATAAGGAAAATGCAATGGCAAGAGCAGAAATTAAAATTTCATTATTTACTGCACTGCAGTTTGGGCATGCAATTAGTATCTGCAGTGTGTGGCCCAGGGATATTTACTGCTTTGGCCTCTCCTTTCTTTATTGCGCTCTCTTTCTTTCATCCCATCTACCAGACACTGATGCTATCACTTGCTCATTACCTCTAGCACTCTTAGACATAGCGGACAATTACACGGTTTCCGAGGGTCCAACATGTGCACTTGAAGATGGACGCAGAGATGAGACGTCGTGCAATGATTGCATTTCAAGACACTGGCAGCAGAAATGCAATAATTTTCAGCCCTAGATAAAGTCATTTATTAAATGAGCATAGACTTTATGCAAAGTTTTTTTTAGATGAATACATTTATTTCTTCCTATGCAAAGTAGCTATGATTAATGACCAGCAGGTGAGTCTATAGGTGATCATCAAAGCTAAATTTCTGTAATAAGCAGAAAGAGACATAGAAAGAGAGAGAAGGGTGGCTGTATATGCAGCATATGCTTGGCTTAATTTTGCTCAAATGTGTCCTCAATGGCACACCAATTGTCTTGGGTGGCAAGGATGGTTGTAAGGTGATGTATTTAACCTTGTTATCCAAATCCCAGGTCTTTGCCAATATTTATTCTTCTAATTAGGTGGACATCAAGTGCTCAACAGAATCCATCAGCTTTAAAGCATAGGCAGTCTTCATTAATATCTGTCCTCTTACCTGGTCACTCCTTCGCCTTAATACAGCTGATTTGCTCCGCTGCAGAACTGATAACATTGTATTTTGTCTTAGTTTTTTAGTGAAGTCAAGTTCATTTGAATGGCCTTTAATCACAGTTACAGTCTCAAAGGGCTTCACGATGGCCACATTATGAAAGAATAAATTAAAACAACCCCCCCAACCTTAGACCCTCAATAAGAACAAGGAAAAACTCCTCCACAAAAACGCAAACTGAATTTAGGTGACCAGTTGAACTGCTGCTGCAGTCCACATGCACACCACATATACTGAACAAGGCTGTCCACAATTTCCTTTAACTTTAAGATTAGATAAGAAAGGTGCTTATGGTTGCTCCAGAAATCAATGCTGCATCACTGATCTTATTCTGGACATGAAGTTGGTTTCTGGACAGATGATACAGATTAGGTTCAGCCTTTGTTAGAATGCTTCTCTAAATCAAATTTGCTAGAGACACACAGGTGTGATGTATGTTAGAGAAATCTTTTCACTCAAACTGCACCATGCAAAAATTATGTCACAGTCCTTTGTCAAGTCAATGCAAGTATATAGGCCTTATGGTCATTGCACAGTCATTTGTAAAGTTTAGATGTAAAGTATGGGTGTTTATAAGATTTTAATGTTAAATATGCTATTACATATGCCCTAGAGAACAAGCTATTATTCCATGGAGGGCCGAAAGGAAGTACCTGCTTGTTATTGTAAAACACCAGCAGCCAACAAAACAAAATTAAACCTTATTTACATACAACATTCACTAAGCCACTGGTTTTCTCATATGTGCAATTAAGGACAAAGCTGCAACTGTTAATTTGCTTGATGTGCACTTCTCACAAGCAGCAGTGCCAGCTGAAACAAAAACACCACCACCAACAATAACAATAACAACTGGAGGTTTCTGTATTAATTCTGGTTAACAAACACTTCCTTGAACAGGGACAATGTTGTTTTTCCCCCTCATAGTCCCCTCTACTTCTTTTCCGTCCTTCTCCGTTTCTTTCTTGTTCCTAGACATAATATGCATATGTACGCCGGAGCCTGTCGGATACAGGAGATCAGACGAACCACGGCGGGGGATCAAAGGCAGCTATCTGATCTCATAAAATCATATTAAAACCCGTTGCTTCATTCCAAGACACTGCGTATTGATCGCCGAGGAGACAAGTAAGAGTGTTTCACACCAAATAAAAACTGGTGGCTGACGAGAAGTGAATCAGGAAATCAGCACATGGTGGGGGTCATTAAAATTGCATGGCACTCTACGTTTTCCACAAACAATTGGATGGTTAACTCGAGGGCAGAGAGGGGAAAACAAGAGAAGTGTATGTTCATAATAGCAGCTCGCACACCCCCCCCCCCATCCGCCCCATCCACCCTTCATTGTATTTATTTCCGTTTGTTGATGGCGCGATTTTCAATAAGTGTGTAAGACAATAGGCAGGCAATGTATCAGTAAAAATAACCCTCCTGTCAAGACTGCGGGGTTGGCTGCCTCTGAGATGGTGTATTGCAGCTAGGTATATGGAGTGATTTGATTATACTGTGCGGGCGGCGCCGTTGTTACCCAGTTTGACTAATAAGTACTTTTCAAACCTGCCCTTCTACTTCCCATTCAGCAGGAGTGCTACGGTTTCTCTAGGAGTTAACTTAACCTTCACACACTATTATTACTGTCACTCTCCACCGAAACTTCACAGAGTGGCTCACTTTCTGCTGCGTGTGTGTGTGTGTGTGTGTGTGCCTGCGTGCATGTGAGTTGAAGCTCACTGTCTTTAATTCCTCACAATTACAGGGTCCCCTGATGTTGAAGCTGGTTGTTTCTGTGAACTGTATCTAACATCTGTATAATGTAAGTGAAAATGCTTAAATTGGGGATAAAAATAACCTTTTCTCGCTATATTATAGGATTTTACAATAAATTTCATTATTCCAAAATGTGTTTTTCTCTGTAAGTTAAGACTTCTTCCTAATTATCCGTCTTATGGAGAGTTAAACATACACATATACATTCTGTGTATGTTCAGGCCCTCCTTTTCTATTTCACTTCACTGAGATAACCATTATGAATGACACCAGAGCAGCAGTGGAGAGAGGACACGGCATTGTATGCAATGCTGTCCAACATCAAAACAAGTTAATCAATCGGACGACGGTGAAATGAGAAAGTTACAACAAAATCAATTCACTCTTGTCAATAGCACCTTAACAAGCTTAAATCCTAAGTGAAATATACTGCATCGTGAGAGGCAAATATGCGTCAAAGGCCAAGAGAATTAGCTCACTGCTCAAAAACCTCTGACAGATGCCCTCTGAAAGAAAATATATAATCCTGGAATGGAGGGATAACGAGAATAATGAGGGATGCAGGACTTGTACAGATGTATATCATCCATATGAACATACATATAACCTCATAAACAATATACATCTGACATATGTGGCTAGTTTTGCAATTCTAAGAAATATGCAGCCATAAAATTTCTTTAACCTGTTTTTTTGCTTAATTTGTGCTGCCCATCTAATCATTTTTGGATGAAGATTCATTAAATCCTTCTTAAATGGATTGCTTTGAGTCTGACAGTTGACTAAAGTGTTTGAACAAAAAGTAAACACTTGCAGTTACATTGCACAGCTCCACCACATCCCTTGTGAGCTGCATTTTGTTTTTTGTTTTTGAGTGTCCTCTGTTTCCAGCCTAGGGATTCAAAGTCTTTCTTATACTGGATGCGTCTCCTCTGTACATGCACTGCAGAAGGTCTTATAGTGTTCATTTTCAACCAGTTATGGACACATTTCTTTAAATTGATAATGTTACCCTTCATCATGGTATTCCTGTAAAATATCTATCTTTCCTCCAACACAGACACATTGCTTGCTTCTCAGTTCAAGTGTGTACTTTCTCAAACACTCGAAAGGATCATATGAAGAAAGTCAAAAGGAGAGAAGGAAAGCGGCTCTGTACTCACGATAGGGTGTAGTAGTGTGGGAGATTTGGGATGAGCAAGGCACAGTGGAAGCAGAAGACTGAACAGGGACAAAAAACAGAAAGGGAACAAGAGTTTTTTTTTTTTTTTGTAATAACTACATTGAAATTCTTACTTGCACGTCTCTCTAATAGAAGGAGAAAAACAAAATAACTGCAATAGCCCTGTAATAGTAGCCCTACACATTTCATTGCATATATGGAATATCTGTGACAAGTGACAATTTTTTATTTTTTTTTTAATCAAATTTACCAGAGCAAGTAATGTGAAGAGCGTAATATTTGCACATCCACCCATATTGTTTGGTGCAGGTGCCTGGGAGTGGTAGTTTAAAGGAATAGTTCACCCAAAAATGAAAATTCAGTCATTATCTACTCACCCCCATGCCAGTAGAAAATCGGGTAAAGTTTGTTAGTCCATGCAACAGTCCCTAGGCTTCCCAGCTGAAGTTGCAGCGGTCTCCAAAACAACTGAAGTTGCTGGGGTCCTGTCTTCAGACTTAATATAATAGAATATAATATACTTAAATTACAGAAAATAACCTTAAAATGGCTCCATGCAGCTCTTACAGCATAATCCAAGTCTCTTGAAGCCAAACGATCCCAAAGTGACTTGAAAAGACCAACATTTACACCATTATTTAGCTGAAATTGCCACTTTTCAAAATATGTCATGTTTGCGCACACCCCAGCCTAAACAAGACTTCCAGTTTGGCCATTTAGACTTCAAAATAAAAGCACAATATTTTAAATAGGCAGAAATACTGTTTTAAACCAATTACTTTGTATTTAATCGTACCCAGTTAAAAATAGTACTGTAAGTGCAAATTCAATTAAATGTATTAATAATAATTAACTTGTAAGGAAGTAACTTGTGTGCTAGTGTGCTACTTAAACTCCACCTGCTAATAACATAGTGTTGTTGGAACTGAGAGAGTTGCTAAACAAATTATTTAATTCATGTGTTGACTTAGCTGCTAGTTAGAAAATCTCCAAGCTACGTACAAATATGTGGCCATACAGCGCTCCAGCCTCACGTCGGTAATGCTTGTTTGACTTCTACTGTACTGCCTGGTGTACGAGCGCACACTGTATTTCCCTTATGCAGGGCTCTTAGGGCTCTGCACAGCCTTAACAGTGCATACCATAAAAGTAAATGCGCATGTGTTAACTGTTCAGGAAATTCATAACTTTGGTAAACAAGCTGTTCCTAAATCTGGAGGTTTGATCTCTGACACTTTGGTATTAACTTCATTTGGTAAAGAGGTGAACAGCGTGTGGCCATGGTGGGTTGGGTTCTTGATCATTGATTAGACCTTGTGACAAGTGAAGTTGAGTGAAGTTTGAATCGTTGAAGTTTCTCTTTCTGTGTAAAGCCTTGCATATAATGGTAAAATGCATGCTACTGAAATTGTCATCTGCTATTGGCTGATTTTTGATGCCAGGTGATGTTGTACTCTATAGAAGGTGACACCACTTGGCACCAAAGATCAGCCAATAGCAGATGACAATTTCAGTAGCATGCTTTTTACCATTAGATGCAAGGCTTGGAATTTGGGTTTGGTGTTTAGTTACTATTTAACATGGTCAAAACCTTACTCTAACCTTATCCAATGTTTTAGTTGCCTAAACGTAACCGGTAGCTAACCATTTCTCGTGATGAAGAGGTGAAAAGAGGCATGTCCAATTTTTGCGATTGTCACATAATCCAATTTGTGTTAGAGGAATGTAATGTTCACATAACTCACGTCCACAACACGTAATCTGCGTTTCAGAGTTTGTGGTCATTTCATGAGATTTTACGAGAGTGTGTTGTTAAATACCATACAGAGATGCCTCCAGTCAATACATTCTGTGGTGGTTTGATATAGTGTCTTCTTGCTAATACCTTATTTCCTCAGACAAAGTGTACAAAATGGATGCGTTGTTTCTTTTCTTGTGATTTCCTCTGTATTGTGCGGCAAGGTCAGACTGTCTGAGATTTGCAGCCCCAGGAAGCCGAAGCAGTTGACAATATTAACTGCTTCTCCGTTGATGGTAATAGAGATGTTAGTGGCCTTGTGCCTCCCGAAGTCAACTAAAAGTTCTATTTTTTTGGCAGTGACATTCAGGGCAAGGCTGATGTCACACCGGTTTGCCCTAATCATGCGCTCCACCGTCAGGAAATCCAGAAGTAGAGGAAGGAGCTGCACAACCCCTGAGGTGTGGACCAGTTTGTTAGGAATGACGGTGTTAAAAGGCGAAGTAGCAATCAATACAAAAATCATCATGATGTAGGTGAACAATGAGAGAAGAAAAGGAGAACAAAGTGAGATTCTCAGGAAGAAGCATGTTAAAAAGGGGAAAAACAAAAATAAATATCAGCAAAGAAAGAAACATTCAACATTTTCTCTGTTATCATGGGATTGACAGTGGTATGATGCTTTAGTTTAGCCTTATAACATTAAATATGACCTTTACTGTTTCTACTTTTCAATCAAATTCTTTCTTTCTTTCTTTCTTTCTTTCTTTCTTTATTTCTTTATTTCTTCCCTTCCTTCCTTCCTTCTTTTCTTTCTTTCTTTCTTTCTTTCTTTCTTTCTTTCTTTCTTTCTTTCTTTCTTTCTTCCTTCCTTTCTTTCTTTTTTTCTTTCTACCCCTCTTTCTTTCTCTCTCCTGCTTCTTTCAATCCTTTCTCTGTCCTCCCTTCCCCTCTCTCTCTCTGTCTCTTATTCCCTCTTTCTCTGTATGTGTCATTATCCATCCAGTGTGACTTCACCCGTCCTGCCCTCTGGTGACACAGCTCTGCCCTTGTTAAGTGGCTCCAGTCCCTCTCCTCGTTTACAGGTGAAATCTATTCTCACACACAGGCCTCAAGGGCCCAACTGGACTGTAACAGAATTTCTCCAGCCCCGCCGGGCCCCAACCACAAAGCTGAGAATAAATGGCTGAGGTGCCAGGGCTGGACAGAAAAATCAATGCCTGTTTATACAGACATGACAGTCCCGGCGCCCAAGCAATTCGCTTGCTTGCTCCTCTAGACGCTGTGTTATACTGTTTTTTTTTTTGTTTTTTTTTCCTTCTCTCTCTCTCTCCCCTCTGTCATGCTCTCTCCTCTGCTGCGGTTAAAATGTGTGCCCTCTTGAGAGGATGGAACAGTAGGTGATGCGCTGTGGCCATTTTGTCCTCAATTTGTTCTCGCCATGTGTTCAAGTGCTGCACGGGGGTCAGCTGAATGTTTTTGATGGACCGATTGTCACACGAATGAACAGATGACATGCAGACAACCGGGGTCATGTGTTACTCTAGGATAGAGTTTCTCAACTGGTGGGTCGCATGCTCTGACAGGGTCGTGGACATGCACCTATATTAAAAATATTTAGCCAGATTTTTCATTTTAGCAAAAGACACCATTTGCTAAACTGATTTTAACTGCACTTTTTGGGACACACTGAATGAACCTCCAACCTTATGACCAATGACTTCAAATACATTTTTCCTATCACCTTAGACAGGTCAGTTCATGTTGGCGAATTTCCTCTCCTGTCCTCCATAGCCTTCGGCAAGAGAGAATAGTTTGTCTTCCCCTTTAATCTCTGATGTCATACCAATGAACAGCTCTCTTGGAATGAATTGGAAAATGTAGTAAAAGTGATTGTCACTGTCTCCAGAATGGCTTTTTATGAAGGTGAATTTTCTGGCACAACTATAAGCTCAATCAGATGTAACACTTATGGCAAGGGTTTTTTTATTTTTTATTTTGGCAATATCTTGGGTGATAAGTGGTAATTGCTATGGTGTTTATTCACATCACTTCCCAGAGATCACTTTGCAATCAGTTGTGTATTCAGTCATGTTTCCTCCAATTTGGAAATATTACCTTTTTGTTTGATTTAATCTTGTTCAGATTGCTGTAAATCCCATTGCTGTGCATGTGTGTGTGTGTGTGTGTATTCTCTCTCTCTTAGACTCCAGCACTCCAGCCAAAACAAGAGCAGACCTTGCAAGACCTTCAAGACCCAAAGGACCTCAGACAGCCCTCGAGCAGAGGAGGGATGGAATGGAAAGGAATGGCTGCTATAAGGTATAAATTATGGTAAACTGTTGGCTTTGGCTCAGCTTGGACTTAATGATTGACTTAGTGATGTCTTTTAAATTACTTCTCAAAACAGATTTTACAGTTGGGTGATATAATTTGTTCCTATACTCTATTTATTCTTATTCTTTATTCTTGTTTCATTCTTAAATAACCTTGTTGCAATCCATGGGTGCCTTTTAACTGCTTCCCTTATGAACTTCAAAATATACTGTATATCAATTTGACTTAATTTTTTTATATTTGTAGCACTGTTTTGAAAAGTGATGTGTATGTACTGTATGTGTGTGTAGTATATATTGAAGTGATTGAAATATTCTTTCTTTCTTTCTTTCTTTCTTTCTTTCTGTTTTCTTTCTTTCTTTCTGTTTTTCTGTCTCTCTTTCTCTCTGTCTTTCTGTCTTTCTTCTTCATGAAGCATATCAGGAATACTTGTGTTTGTCTTAGTTGACCTATTCGGTATTCCTTGCCTTATTCTTCTCTTATTGATTTTTGTGTGGATGTCTTTGATTATATTCCCTATTCAGCACTGTTTGTATGTGTTTGTGTGTGCGTATGTGTCTGTGAACTTTGTGTGGTGCATGTGTTTTGTGCAGGCGATTGTGTGAATCTCAGGGGGAGGTGGTATCGTACTTGTAACTCATTCTGATTTATGCCCCCTGTCCAAATAAAAACATAAATCACAGAACCTGCCACAGAAGTCACTCTCACAGTGGTCTACCTCATCCAGCGCTGTTCTGGGTTGCGCTGTTGCACCCTCATGACAGAAACACAATTGATTCCCTCATTGCATCAATTTGTCGCCTAATCCGGTGATATGTTGATAAATTTTAGTGCTTTGTCAATTAATTTTCCTGAAAAATGGGCCTGGCAGTGGTGGACACATCAATACCAAGGCAGTGGAAATATCAGTGACAAAATTAAGTGATAAAATTAATTGCCCCCCATCCCGTCTTGTGAAAACATAACTAATGAGGGAGGCAATTATAGTTGCATGTGGTCTCCTTTGGGAAAGATGGAGGGGGTGTTTGAAAAAAGACTGCTATGGTAATTAGACAAGTGGGAGAAGAAGGATCTTGGGAAAATGGTCAGCTGAAATCCAGGATGACTTCAAACATATAGCACAGTGGATAGATGTTTGTTTCAGCTCTCAGTCACCATTGTAAGGGACAAACACGACGTTACATCCCTTCCACACACGGACATAAGTCAAACCAAATGATAGTAACTTGCATTTATACAGCCTATGCTGTGGAACAGGATTAATCCCTCCTGTATGGCGAGGAACGGCTGTAAGGCATGTTAGCTGCTGGTTGTCTGTCCCCTGTGTTTCCATGACGAGGGCTGTGACACCACCTGGTCTGGTGCCGCCCTCCACCACTGCTCCCTCACATGGAAATGCAGACAAACACCCTGCAAAGATATCATTTACTCTCAGTGTTTCCTTACCCAAAGAATTCTTGTGGTGACTTTGATGTGTGGATGTAGATTTTTGTCACCCGCATCTTGTAGCGGTATGGCATGAATGAGGGATAGAAGCTGGTGTGGTTGTTTTCTAGTGGGGAGGGGAAGGGGTTGTTAACAACGTTTTATCATTCAAACTAGGTACCAGGAAGCAGTGTGGTTATTCCAAGAAGCTGGAGAGATGCATCCAGGGAAAACAGAGGCATCCACATCAAATCACGGTATTGTGCTTTATTTTAACAACAGCAGTGTGACTGAATTCACCACCAGTATATCACTGATCTAGTCATTTGTTGGACATGCACTATAGGATGTCATACATTTCTTGAATCAGGAGAGAGACTATTTGTATTAGATTCATTATGGCCCCAAAGGGAATTAAAACCCAGCCTTGTAGGCACCTTGGTCAATGATCTTGGTATTAAAAGCATGCATAGTATAAATAATGATGTTCTTGCAAGCACCATAAGCCGAACAACTTTGTAATTTAATAACGCCTTTTTCCACATACTGTATGGCAAACACACCATAGATCTTTTGTGAAGTAAGCAGGATGATAAGTAACTCACGAAAAATAACTTTTAAACCATATTTTTCTAAATTTGCTGTCATGTTCTTATGGGCTTCCTATTCAACGACTATCACACAGTGACTATGACACATACAGTAACTACACTTAAGGTGAGAATGTAGATCAATGCAGCAATTTCACCTGGCCTAAGACTAATGTTTGAAGTATTTGACTTGCTAATGCATTTTAAACAGGAGAATCCCAAAACTCCAGCAGACTATATTAAGGATTGGTCCTTTAACTTGAAACCTGACCCTAAAATGTCATAGTTTGTGTGGAAGTTCTGGTACATTACTTGTAGCAATTTGAGAGGTTTTAAAGAAGGTATCACAGCACACTGGGGAGACATTAAGATAGAGTGGGTTAGAAGGGAGATGTCATTTTAAGAGACCCCAGCGCCCACAAACAACCTGGAAAGAGTGACTCTCAAGAGCAGAAACATCATTAATACATTCATTAGGAACAGGATAAGCCATTGAGGAGAATGTTTGAATGCTTAGTATAGGCAACATGGGAAGCACATTAACGTTTTTATAATCACCATATCCGGGCTGCCATCATTTGCATTCCTTGTCCGAGGTAATGAGATCCTTCCATCAAACAAATTCTCTGTTCGAAGGCATGATCTCTCAGAGGGGCTCTCCCAGAGGGTGAGCATAGCCCAAAAGACCCACATCTACTAGACACTAGGCACTGAGGCTACCACACATGTCAAAATGTAACATTCTGATCTGCTAACCTGCAGCACCAACATTTTGTATGTGTAAAGCATTATCCAAGAAACTGGGGTGTAGACCTTTTGTGCTTTTTATCTAATTAATATGCATTTTGAGATGTGCTAGTGCTGCAGAGATTAAGCAAATGACTCCCGTGATTGATTTACAAAACCAGGAAGCACTAATTCCACCATTTGTTTGGTGCCTAGTGAAAGCATGCCTTAGCTTCTCATTTTGTGCCAATTAGCTTACTGTAATGTTCTGCATGCTGCAACATTGCACCACACAGTGGAAGGCCGATGGCAGAGAGAATGGACAGGGACATGAGGAGGAGGAAGATGTGCCTCTCTCCAGGCCAGGGATGGAAGGCACACAATGGTTATTGGTAGTTCACTTTTTTTTTCTCATGACTGCTTTGTTTCGATAGTATATATACAATACTAAAATTACATGAAAACCATTAATCTCTGAAATGTAAACTTTTAAGAAAAGGGATAGCCTTGGTTTTAGGTTGAACATCATTCATTTTTGAGGTTATCCAGTTGGTTCTGAAACAGTATCATAAACCCAAGTGCTGTACAATTTTCTCTACCCATAGAGGAGCATGTAATCCCTCAACTGGTTAAAACATGAAAATCACCAAAATCTGAGTTACGATGTTTTCACCCAACAGCGACATTTCAAAAGAAATGTTGCCTTCTTTTCATAACAAGGCCAAGCCTATATGAAATGTAATGGCTTAGCAGGTTCTAATTTATTTTACAGCCCTACATTGCATGTACAGTGACTGATGAGGTTTGATTGATTGATTTCCCATCTTCCTGTTGAAGGCCAACATCTTACCATCCAAGGTTCCTTCTCGCTTCTTGAGGTACACCTCCCTAACTCACAGACTGCCTTTAATTTCTACTGTAATGCCCCACTGTCTCTGAACATCCCCCCCCCAAAAAAAAAAAAATCTTGACTATTTTGTGTATTTGATCTTGATGTGAATATACGCCAACGGTCCAAAGTCTACCTGTTTATTTATGCGTTTTGCTGCACTGTCTGTATAGGGTTCTCTTGTAAGAGTAGAAAAGGGAAGGGGAGAGAGAGAAACTTAGAATGTGCATGTCAAGAGAAAGCTAGAATCGCGGTAAGTCGACTCTGCTAAAGGATTAAGTGGAAGCTGCCATTAAGAATAGGTGTCTGTTTTAAATATGAATCAGCCCCCTTCTAGTTCAAGTTGTTAACTAAATAATTCAGCAGTGGGGATGCATTATCGACTTGATGTAAATGTGATATGAGTGGAAATCAGGATGTGTGACTGAGATGATAATTGATATGATAATGGAGTTAGGGAAGGATGGAACAATGGCAACAAATAATAATGAAAATCTAAATAAATGATGGGGGTAAAACTGTTAGTGCAGCTGACACGCTAGAGAAGCTTCACTGAAGCAGCAGAGGGGCAGACAAGCAGTAAAACGCACCAGCTACCAACTGCCTGAGTAACTTAAAGTACTAATGCCGTTATTCACCATTCATACAATGTTGAAAATGGTGGGCAAATGGGATAATATGTTGAAATATCCTCTCTTGTTCAAGGGCGTCAACTGTGGACGGGGAAGGGAATGAAGTAGCTGCCCTCTTACCCTCAGCATCTTTAACACTACCAAGTTTTTGATTTGCTTCCGATTAGGTTCACAATGGGGGCCAATATCATTAATGAGATCAAAAACTTCTCCCTTCAGACACAGCTGATGTGGCCCTCAACTCAGCCATAGACATCAACCCCTCTTTCTCTTCTGTTTTTTTTTTCTCTCCCCTCATCAAGCAGCATGGGAATAAAGGGGTGAAAAAGAAGGGGATGGGGGGGCACGTTGGATCTGCATAAAAACTGCTCAAGTGCAGAAAGCAGCCCCATCTGGAAGACATCGGACCTAAATGAAGTTGTACAAAACCGTTCCATTGATAATAAAGCTAATTTTTATGGCTCTGACAAGTATGTAATTATGTGCAGTGGTGCTTTTCAGATTTTATCACAGTCAATAAACTACCACGCTAATTTCATTCCTGTTTTGACATATTTACACGGAAATATTCGATTTGGGGGGAATTAGGAAGCCCTGAAAGCCGCTGATAGATGGCTTTTAATGATCTGTGACCCTCGGCCTGTGGGCTCATCTGTTTGTCGGCCCGTCGATCTCTTGGGAGATGTGCTTCGTTTCTGATCTCTTTAGACAGAGTGCCATCCACACTGTGGTGGCCCATAAGCCCAGAACACTGCCCCTTTTCTTGTTGGCCGATCTGTCAAGACCGCTGATCTGGAAGGATTAAGAGGAAGTAGATGTTTAAGTGCCCCTTTTTATCTGTTATTTATACATCATACATATCACTGATACAGATTTATACTGACCATCCTGACCGTTTAGAACTCCGCACTCACTACATGTGAAACTCCTGAACTCCTTTGCTGTGTATCCCTCCCCCCACAGACACCCACACACACACACACACACACACACACACACAGAGGTCATGGTCCAGTCGACTTCCCCATCTTCAGCCTAGTGGTGCAGATAGAGTACAGCTGGCCTCACTGGCCAGCCTCATTCCATTGAGAGAACGCCACAGGGGTCACTAGCGATGACAAGGTCCACTTATGGGAGGTGGGAATTGGTGTCAGAAGTGGGAACTGCCCCCCTTTCTCCTGCAGCTAAGCACAGAGAGAGACTCGCAGGAGGGGGGCTGGTGTCATAAAAAGTCCATCAAAGGCACCAGTAATTACCCAGGAAATTGGCAGTGAAATTGAAAAAGTTTGTGGCCACTAAGACACCCCACCCCCAACCTCTCTGATTCCTGTTGTGTGACAGTAGCACTTTTGCCCTGGTGATGAAAGTACTGTCCTCGACACCTGAGTGAACACACAGCCATAGTGTGCCTATATGACAGTGTTGAAAAGAATGACTTTCATGGGCCACACTAGATTATTATAAGTTCATTTCAATATGTTTTGATTCCATTCCATACTAAATCATGTTCCAGTGCAATCTGTTTGGAGTAGGGTACGAACTGAGAGGGAAGGCAAGACCACCCAACAGAGACAAGAGGCCTCCCATAATACGGACAAACCTAAACTTGTGGGGTCCCATGTCACAATATCAGATAAAACACAAATTTCCTAGAGAATGCAGCATACTGTATACATCTCAGTAAGTATTCCAAATTTCTGAGTTTCACTGAATGCAGCATAGATCTCCCACATCGTTAATGTGACGAACAAACGCTCAGATAAACTTCTCTGCACAGCAGGACTAGTGGAACTCCCTATTTGGTGTGCATGAATAATCTTAGTAAGTACTTTTATCGTAAAAAACCCCCACTTTGTGCTGGTCTCTTCAATGATTTACAGTTTTTGCTTAGAACACTTCTAACAGCAACCTAGCTAGCTATCTAACGTTTGCCAGTTCTAACTAGCTAGACTCAACTGTCTTAAGAAATGTATGGAAAGAGAGGAAAAGGGGAGAAGAGGAGGCTGCTCATGACAAAAAATTTTTGAAGTGTATTTGTTTTCCCCAGATCATTCAACTTGTTTGTTCAACCATGTGTCATTTTATTTATGCGTCAATTAGGCTATGGATGTAGTGTAATTGACACACTCTTAGAACATATTTCATTTGCATGTTGTTGCAGAGTTTAGCTGAGCGGCAGCACCTCAGGTCAGTCCAGTGCAACCCAACACACTTCAGCATCAGGCAGTTCAGACCAGCAGGAGACCAGGCCAGTTCCAGTTCAGCAGCAGAACAGCACAGGCAGAGCCAGAAGCTCAGCAGAACTCAGACCAGACCAGACTGTCCCAGTCCAACAGCAGCACATAAATACTGTAAGTTTTGTGTTTTGGGGGGTTTGTGATTTTCAACTTTTCTCTCTTTCAAACATTTTATTTTCAGTTTATACAGATTACACACACAATTCACAAGTCAAAAAGAATGGTACATAACACAAATACTAGAGCTAGACAACAGCTAACCATACAAACAATCAGACTAACAGATGAAAAAAGACAAGAAAACAACACAAACATAGATCATCATCCTCCATATTATATCATATCATAACTACAATAACAATGAAATGTTAATGAACATGAGGACTTTACCCTTTGGGGATCACTTGGATCCCAAAATCTCAAAACCTTTTAATATGATTTCAGCATAGTCCTCTCCAATAAAATCTATAACAGCGCTCCAATTTTCAACTTTTATATAACCATAGGCAGCATGATCAGCTGCCACGTCAGCCCTGTACAATGCTGTGGCAGGTTAGGGTTAAGTTGGTTCGTAGTTGGTGTAAACAAATAATATACTCATAAATAAATAGGCCTAACATAAATGAATACCATTATTGTTGTGGCTGTAGCCTCATATAATCTTCTTCATAAGCCATCAAATTGAGGGGCGAATTCACAACGAATGGATTGATAGCACCATGAACTGCGTATCATTTGCAACCGCTATTTGCTCCGTCTCAAGGACCGATTCACAAAAGATATTGTGCTAATGATATGCCAGCGCAAACACGCCCATAACGTGTTGTGTCTGATTGCAATTATCAATGTGGCAAAATATAAATGTTGCCTTTGCGCCAAGAACACAGTAGGCAGGACAATGGCAGAGAGAAAGAAGAACAGCCTTTAAACAGCATTGAAGAAATTGTGCAACAAACTCTCCAGAACGAACAAGTTCTTGGCCTGGAGGAGGGAATTGACACAGATATTTGCAAGGTCAATTCAATTCAATTTTCAGTTAAATCAACAAGTGATATTGTCCTTCGAAATTATCCTCCTTCAATTACCACCAACTCTCTGAAGACGCTAATAATTTCACTCTAACTGCGTGTGGGAATTATCGCCGATCTTTGTGAATTGGACTGTTTTTGCAATGAGACTCATTTGCATAGAAAGCGGCGCAGTTAGCGGTGCATTTCACCCTTTGCGAGTGCTTTGTGAATTACACTGTTTCTTTTTGTCTTATTTGCACAGGTTTAGCGTCAGCAAAAGCCACGCAATCCTTTTGTGAATTTGCCCGTGAGTGTTTCATGACAGGTAACCCACTCCTACCACCCCCACCCCCTTTCTGGGTGGGACTCCCCAAGACTTGGGACTCAATTCGAACCCTGGTTTGGAGTTTATATGTTTTGAGCTTAAAGTTAATCAGGAGGGTCGAGGATAATCCCTTTTTTGCAGAGACTGAAATATAAATGATCTGACCAGCTGCAAAAAGGCATCAGAAGCAGTGGAAACATATAAGATGTAATTTTAGACCGATAACGTACAGTCGCTTCACCACTGGTTTTTCTTGCGCAGTGATTTGTTGGATTCCAAATATTTTTGGTACGTCATGCTTGCCATAGCACTGTGATGTTCAGGAGTAAAATTTATGTCCATGACTCATAATTGCTATCAACATAATTGCTATCAATCAAGCATTGTCATGGTGCGGTAAAAATAATTTTACACAAGTCAAGTTGATTCTTTATTGTGCAGTATTTAATTACATAAAGGAAGTTAACCTTGTAGCGTTGTGAGAATGTAGCTTTAACTATACATTTTCACATCTTAGCTGAGATTTGTCACACAACGTTTGATGATGTCAGATGGGCGAACTTGCTTCTGGGTCCTTCGTAGATAAATTTGCTTGGATTACTGTGATGTATGACAATGTATAGAGCTAAATCTTTTACGATCATAAGACTTCACATTCTCTGGCATTTTATAATATAACTCATTGTTGTATAAGCATTTTTTCTGTGTATGTAATATGCAATGCACTAACTGTTAGCCAGTGGTTCAGTTGCTAACAATAAGTAGCAAGCCAAGTACCAAAAAGTTACTGTATTCTACATAGAGGAGATGAAGGCAGCGGATCAACCAGGGAGCTAGAGAGCACATTCAAATAAACTGATAATTAATTAATTAGGTGTATAAGTCATTGCCATCAATGTGCTATGGGAGTCTACAGAATCTCAATGTTGTTAATCTGAAAGTTATTGGCTGACCTTTTTATACGAGGACTGAGCGTAGGTGATAAGCAACATATTTACATTTTTTGAGGCGTTATTTTGCTGCAAACATCTTTAATATTTGTAGAAACTGTAGTAAAATACAATTTTTGTTTTGAGTTAGCCCCCAAGAACTCCATATAAATCTCAAACTCTTAAAGGATATAAGTGAATATAGACAAATTTAGATGCTATATACTCTACTTCTTGTAGGCAAAGTTTTAAGTATTGAGTTATTTTTAACATATTCAAATATATATCGTAATCAAGACAACCAAGAATGCTCAATATTCAAA